>NC_090742.1:93825555-93838055 GCF_036898095.1 Palaemon carinicauda | reverse complement strand
TTGCCCTCAGGGAAATGACCAGTATCGCTCGCCTTCAACCTGCCGCAGACGGCTCTCCTCGTGAGGTGAACCTACTTCGTCCCCTTTGGATACGCCGTTTACCCGAACATGTACGCGCTGCCATACCCGATGTCGGCAGTTTACCCAAAAAGGACTTGATGACCAAAGCCGACGCCCTTATGGACAGCCACTTCAAGACCTCCATCAACGCCTCCACCCCTGACGACGAGGATGCCTAATTCACGTCAACCAAAGCTGACATGAATGCCGTAGGACATACACGCCTACCCCGTGACGTGCCGAAGCGGCGACTAAGCCGCCCATCACCCACCAATCGCTCGCGCCCCAACGAACGACTTCTACAGCCACTTACTACCTCCCATCCGCCGCAGTTTTGCTACTACCACTTCAGATTCGGGGCAACCGCGAAGAAATGTGCCAAGGATTGTCAGTGGCCAAAAAACGTGTAAGTAGGCCTTCGCTAGTGGCGGTGGCCTCCCATGTTTCTAATCTTTTCTTTTTACAGGATGCAGGAGCGGGCGTGCGATTTTTGGTAGACACGGGTGCTTGTCGTTCTCTTTTGCCAAGGAAACTCTTCAAGGCACGACGTAGTCTGTCTACATCTGCCGATGTCCACTTAGTAGCTGCCAACGGATCTGCGATACCCACCTACGGTTACGAAAACCTCACATTATCGTTCGGAAACGGTAAATTAAATTGGAAGTTTCTCGTTGCTGACGTTACAATGCCAATCCTCGGTGCGGATTTCCTCTCTCATTTCCACCTTCTGGTCGATGTCGCCCACCGACGATTGGTCAACGCAGACTCGTACTTGTCGACACCTCTTCAACCCGCCCCCTCTAACCTCGCTCTCCACATCAGCGCACCCACGGATGCCTACGCCCACCTCCTCACGTTGTACCCAGAAGTTTTCCGTCCAGAACTTCGCCAAACGCCCACGGTTCCTGCCAAGCACGGTATTTATCACCATATCAAGACGACGGGACCCCAGTCTTCGCAAAATTCAGACGTCTGGTACCAGAACGATTGGCAGCCGCCAATTAGACGTTCGCCGAAATGGAGAAAATGGGCCTTTGCCAAAAGGCCTCCAGCCCATGGTCGTCACCCTTACACATCGTTCTGAAGAAAGACGGCTCCTTCCGTCCGTGCGTGGATTACTGGCGCCTGAACATGCAAACAGAACCGGATCACTACCCCCTCCCAAACATTGCTGACGTGACCTCCTACCTGCACAAAGCAAAGGTTTTCTCTACGCTCGATCTCCTGAAGGGGTATTATCAGGTGCCTATGAACCCAGAAGACATCCCTAAGACTGCCATCACCACTCCGTTTGGTCAATTACTCCTGTTTTGGCCTTCGTAATGCTGGGGCCACGTTTCAACGTTTCATGGATGGCATCTTAGGGGACCTCCATTTCTGTGTATGCTATGTGGACGACATACTTGTGTTCTCCTCCTCAAAAGAGGAACACCTCCGTCACCTGCGCATCGTGCTCGACCGCCTGCAACAAAACGGCCTTGTAGTCCGGTACGACAAGTGTACCTTTGGCGCCAACGAAGTATCGTTCTTAGGGCACCGCATCACTCCTGAAGGTGTCCGCCCCCTCCCTGAGAAGGTAGCAGCCATTCAGAACTTCCCCGTGCCCTCGACCGTCAAAGCTCTGCAGGAATTCTTGGGCATGATCAACTATTATCGCCGTTTTCTGCCAGCCATTGCCGCCACTCTTGCTCCCCTCTATGCCTCCCTCAAGGGCAAGCCAAACGACCTGAAGTGGGGTCCCCTTCAAGAAGCAGCCTTCTGCAATGCAAAGAAGGCCCTATCAACTGCTGCGGCTCTCACTTTTCCTATCCCACACGCCCCTCTCCTTCTCTCCACCGATGCCAGCGACGTCGCTATTGGTGCAGTACTCGAGCAGGTGGTCAAAGGCTCGCCCCGCCCATTGGCCTTCTTCAGCAAAAAACTGTCCAAGGCAGAATCGGGTTATTCTACCTTTGATCGAGAATTGCTGGCGGTGCACTTGGCTGTCCGTCACTTTCGACATTTCTTAGAAGGTACGCCCTTCGTCATTTACACAGATCACATGCCTCTGGTGCACGCATTCACTCGACAGTCTGACGCCTGGTCCGCCCGTCAACGCCGACATCTCTCCACCGTGGCTGAATACAATTGCACCCTCCAATACGTCCCTGGGATAATGAATCCCGTTGCCGATGCCCTGTCAAGAAACACGTTGGCTGCCGTTCAACTGGGATTGGATTACAACGCCCTGGCTGAAGCCCAACGACAGGATCCAGAGTATCATGCTTGTAGGACATCCTGCACGTCCCTCCGTTGGGAAGACTTTCCCCTCGAAGACTCCAACACCACCCTCCTCTGTGACGTCAGTACTGGTAGACCGCGACCTTGGATTCCTGCTCCCATGCGCCAACAGGTGTTTGATTTCATTCAAGGCCTTTCACATCCCTCGTGCCGTTCTACTGCACAGCTGCTGAAGGCAAAGTTCATTTGGCACGGCATTTCTAAGGATGCTAAGGATTGGGTCCGCGCCTGTACTTCTTGCCAAACTTCCAAAGTACATCGACACACGGATTCAGGAGTGGGCACCTTTCCTCAACCTCAGCGTCGTTTCGCACACATTCACGTTGACGTTGTAGGCCCCCTACCCACATCACAAGGACATCGTTACCTGTTTACCGTCATCGACCGCTCCACTCGTTGGCCCGAAGCCATTCCCATGGAAACTGCAACATCTGCCTCATGTACATCTGCCTTACTCTCTGGATGGATTTCAAGATTCGGTATCCCTGACCATATTACTTCTGACAGTGGAACCACTTTCACCTCTCAATTGTGGACGTCATTAGCAAATCTCCTGGGCATCACCCTACATCAGACAACGGCCTACAACCCCGCTGCCAATGGAATGGTTGAACGTTTTCATCGCACCCTCAAAGCAGCTTTGATGTCCCGCTGCAAGGATTGCAACTGGTTTACTCAGCTTCCCTGGGTCCTCCTGGGACTAAGGATCACTCCTAAAGACGCCCTCGACGTCTCGGCAGCTGAAATGGTGTATGGCGACCCGTTGGTCGTCCCTGCCGATTTTTTTCCTTCTACAACCTCCTCCGACGATCTCCAGCGCATACGTCACGTTGTGGGAAAATTTACTCCGTGCCGCCAGACTTACAAGCCCCCAGCGAAGCATCACATACCAACGGACTTGCACTCTGCAACGCACGTCTTCCTGCGCAACGACACCACCAAGCCACCACTAACGCCCCCTTACATGGGCCCTTTCCTTTGTGATCCGATGCAGTCCGAAAGCATTCCTCCTAAACATTCGGGGCAAAGAAGACTGGGTCTCCATTGATCGTCTAAAACCTGGTTATCTTCTGCCAGATGACCCGCCTACAGTTCGCCTCTCTAGATCAGGGCGCCCTATTTAACATGTACAGTATGTCATTTTTAGGGGGGGGGAGCCATGTACCAACCGTGTTTCACACAATTGTACATAATTCCTTTTGTATATAATATGCTTGTATCTTCGCTCTTCCCTCGCACTAAAACGAACATGAAAATTCATGTCTGGTTTCTCCTCTGTAATATTGTCTGTCTTGTTAACTTGTTATGTCCTGTTGCCTTGAGGTTTTGTATATAAAGAGTGTGTTCTACAATAATATAACTCAGTCGTTTCCAACCTGCCTTTGAGTTCACAACCTTACTCGGCGCCGTCAAAACAGGGACAGGCTGCTCAATCTTCAATATTAATGAAATCAAGTCATGATCACAAGTCCCAACTGAGGAACCAACCTTACTTGCTATAACGCCGGGGGAGTCAGTGTATACAAGGTCCAGGCAGTTACCAGACCTGTGATTAGCTTCACTTGGGATTTGCTCACAGCCTGATTTAGAGGCATAGTCTAATGCTCTTAAGCCATGGCGACCGGTAGGAAAAACAGAACTTAACCATTCCCTATGGTGAACATTGAAATCACCTACAAAAACAAAGGAGGCCTTTATATCTTCTTCTTGTATCTTAGCCATAATGGTAAAAAGACAATCAAAGATAGAATCATCCATGTCATGATTTCGGCAGATCGAACACGAATAGAAGGTGTTATGCCTACCATAAACTTTTATTACCTATATATCCTGACATCCACATTCATAGCAGGACTTATGATAAGTAGGGTACTCAGTCCTAATATACACCACCATTCCACTGTCCCTACGGATATCAAGTTTTAACATTATTGGCTTCTTAAAACCAGTTTTATGGAGCTCAGATGTGTTCCTCACAAAAGAAGCAAAGGTTTCTGAGCACAAAAGAATATCATACTGTGTGGAAGCAACTGTAAGGTCTTGAATATTTATATGAAGACCACGAATATTGTAATATGGTAGAGGATATTGACGAAATCTAGGACGCACTGGTCCCGGATTTCATTCAATGTCTCCTAACAGCATAAGAATTGATGATAATAAAAAAGAGAAGCAGTACTTAAAAACTAGATTAACAATAGTAATAACAAAAATAATAAGTACAAAAATATAAATTAAGTCATTGATCAATCCCATAGACTATAAAAAAAAAAAATCGGAAAAAAATTGTCAACATGGATAAGCCGATACACCATGCAAGGCTAAATGCCCTCCAGGATAGCTACTTCAACTGAAGGGAGGACAGTTATGATAGTTTTGAGAAAAAAAAGAATCCGATAAAAATAAAAGACCTTATCTTGATAAATCACCAGGCATCATTGACTCTTCAATTAAGCCGGCCCAAAAAAACATTAAAAAAAAAATAATTAAAATAGAATAGCGTGGCCAAGAAGTGGAAGACCATGGTACAGAGGCTATGGTACAACCCAAGACTATAGAACAATGATTTGATTTTTGAGTGTCCTTCCTCTAAAAGAGCTGTTTACTATAGCTAAAGAGTCACTTCTATCCTTATCAAGAAGAAAGAAGCCATTGAGCAATAACAGTACAATCATTAGCCCCTTGAGCAAAGAAGTATATTACTGTCTGGCCACTCAAAGTATCCGATAATTCTATAGCGCTAGTATCTTAACGGCCAGATGGTGCCCTGCCCAACCTACTACCTACGGGCCAACCTACTACTATGAGATTCTAGAATTATGGCTTGTGGCTTCATATACCTATGATAATGATAAGGATGGTAACGATTAAAAAAAAAGGAAGGTTCGATAATATTTTCCTCTGCCCTAAGAGCTATATCTCGAAGAACTCCTTGATGTGATATTATTGAGGCTACAATAAAACTGAGTCTCTAAATCTTCCTAAATAAGATTTGTGGCATTATTGTCCAATGTATTTGAAAGAAAGTGAAGCTTTCACGATATTAAAGCACAACAAAAAACCGGACGATAATTACGATGTGAAAAATACGAATGTGAACGAACAAAGTTGTACATTAGGGAGTATAAAAAAGAAATATGAGTGTAACCATAAAATCCCCTTAAGTAAGTGGACTCAAACTTCATAAAAAAAAGCATTTATAATAGGTTATCTTACTATTTTAAACGCGTTGCATATTCAAAAGTCCCTACCCCGCCTCAATGGGGTCTCTTAAAAAAGGGAAAATGAAAGCCACCTTTCCGTTGATTTCAGGTCAAAGATTTGAAAAGCTTCCTTGACCACAGACTAGTCTTTATCCTGTGACTATTTCTAGGAAAGCATTAGCAATTACCAGCATAAAAAAAAATTCATCAAGGGCCATATGATATTCATTGAGGTCATAAATTGAACAATCTCTCCCCCCCCCAAAAAAAAAAGGAATAAAAAATATAAAAAAATATAAAAAGATATATGAATCCACATTATAATCATAACTTTAGTAAAATCTGCGGTTACATTAATGCGTGAGAAGTGTCGTAGCAACAGATTTAATTCCCTTGAGGAAAATTATTTGCTTTGTATAGCTTGAATGATTTATCAATTAACGAGAAAAATTACATGAACATCCAAACTTTCAAATGACGCAAAATGAATCTACAAAAGGTGAAGAGAGTTGGCAGACAGAAATTCGTATAGAAACGTCTTAAGCATTAGCAAAAAAAAAAAAAAAAAAAAAAAAAAAAGATAAGAAATCTATTTTGACTTCAAAATGTTCAAGTCTATAGTAATACAGAAAGAAACAGAGGAATTCAGTCATTTATTTAGATAAGGTTAAGGTGTTTACTTAAGAATTTGTTCTCTATAATTTGTTTCCTAAAGTAATACTTTTGGAATTTTAGTCATCAACTCATCCTTAAGAGAACCTTACTAAACTAATACACAAATGGGGCGACACTAAATCTAGAAAAAAAACTCTCAGAAACAATACTGATATGATTGTTACAAAAACAACATTTGATATTAACCGTGAACGCTCATTAGCAAACAGAGAATAGTTCCCCAGCAAAATTTACTTTCTAAATATATATCAGAAAATAGAAAACAGTTACTTACAAAAGCTATATGAAAGTACATCCACGCAATAATGTCATTATTATTATTATTATTATTATTATTACTATTATTATTATTATTATTATTATTATTATTAGTAGTAGTAGTAGTAGTAGTAGTAGTAGTAGTAGTAGTAGTAGTAGTAGTAGTTCAGCTACAGTCTTGTTTAGAAAAGCAGAATCCTACAAGCCGAAGGGCTCCATCAAGGAAAGCAGCCCAGTGACGAAAGGACAAAAGGATATAGCAATTATACTATACAGTATGTAAGTAAAGAATAAGAAGTAAAATACTTTAAGATCGATAATAACGTTCAAATAGATCGGTCATAAACATATATCAATTGTAAAACGATGATTTTGTTAACCTACTTTACAAAATAGAATTCACATAATTTCACAATCCGTTCACAGGTGGTATAAAACTTTTAGAATAATGTGTAGTATTGAGCCTTAGGATATAGAACATATGGCTGTTAGAATCAACTGCGTACAGGATGGTATGGCCTGGGATGATATGAATACAGTGGATTATCTGAAATATGAAAAATCTTATGCAAAAACATAAAGAACTAACTGAACAACGGTGCTATATATCAATATTCAGATCGCGATTAAGGAAATTAATAGACTGCAAGTTCTTATCCAACTAATTAGATGAGATTCACGAGACTGATAAAATAAAAGACAAACAATATTTGTAACAATGAAACTAAAAAAATAAAATAAAAAAGGAAAGGGAATAAAAAGTTCTCGTGAATGATTGGATACCTCCAGAACATTAACAAACGGTAATTGAAATAAAATAATTTCCTAAAAAAGTTGAAATTTTTTTGTTTTAATATGTTTTTTTTATTATCACCACTTTATGGATAAAAATCTCTTTCGAAAGATATTATTCAACAAATCAAAGACAAGAGCATGAAGACAGGGGTGAGGAGGAAAAAGAATATGAGGAGTTAAGAAAAGAAAAAGAAATAGCAAGGAAAACGGAGGAAATATTCACTGGAAGAGAGCAGGAAAATTGTTAAATGAATATAGAGTTGAACGAAGGAAGATGTTTGTAATATGTCAAAAATGTCAGATTCAGAAATATATTGTAAAAATTCCTTGCTGTGACTTGTTTTATCTATTTGTTAATTGTTATGAAAGATAGATCTTCGCCTCAGTCAAAAATTATGAAAATTTCATCGTTGTCAAAATTTCATTCCTTTTGTACTCAAAACCTTGATCCTTAATTTCTGTCAGAATGCCTCCATCAAATATAAGGGTATGATCGTGATTTTCAAAGAAAGATACTAATACGGCACCTCTATTTCAATGATATGGTATGATAATCATAGTTAGCCTTTAAGGATCTACTACTCTCTTAATAAAGCTACACAGGTTATATGCTTTTCTGTCTGGTAGAAATTGTGCTATTTTCAGAGAGAGAGAGAGAGAGAGAGAGAGAGAGAGAGAGAGAGAGAGAGAGAGAGAGAGAGAGATAATGAAGATTTAAGAAAAAAGGAAAGCGTAACATAAGGAAAGGAAAAAGATATAAACAAGGGAGGGTAAAAAAGAGAAAAGACAATATTTGAAGATATAGAAAAGATTCTCATTAAATCATGGGTCCAAATAAAAATGTGAAGAGTAAATTACTTTATGATTGTAAATTTCTTTTTAATTCAAGAATTTTTAGACTATGCCCTTTTTATATTATTTTGTAAGCTAAGATTACAAAATTTGGATATCATTAGAAAATCATTAACGAAATGGAATTGTGTAGTAAATGATGAAATATTCTCGGCATATTATATGCACTGGTATTTTTATATATGAAAGGTACATACAAACTTGAAATATTTTATTATGAAAATATTTTTATTATGATGCTGCTAATTCATACGTCTGCCATTCAATATTTACCTTATATATGAATATTTAAATTCGAAATATCATGTAATTCAGATATAATTTCAATTATATTAGGAGCTCGCTAAAATATGCGTTCATCCTTGTTTATGATAGTTTTATCCATCAGGTAAGACTCTCTGAGGCATTTCATCTGAGGAATTCTTGAAATAAAAGCAGTCGTATGATTTTGTTAATATATGAAGGAGGTTTATCTAAACCTTAAATTTAGAGTATGTGGAAAATTAAGTTGTTTCGTATTTTGTACTCTTTCGTTTACGACCATTAACCTTCTTAATTTTGATCGTGAATGATTAATCTTATCGTCTCTTTAAAGACTGTTACTATATAGATGATAAATTTATATAGGTTTTTGAAACAACGAGAAATGTATAAGGAATATATCCACCAGAAGTATCCTCATACTTTCTTTATTTACAAACTAGAACGTGAAGGAAAAAGGGGATTAAACATTCATTTAAAGAACGCTGCAGTCTTTGTTTTAATTTAATCGTATTTATTAGCAGTAATCCTTCCTCGGAATGGAAATTTATTTATCTTGATTATTTCCTGTTAAATAGGTGGAAAATCGTAGAATATGATTCCAACCAATTTACGAAATAAAATGATATTCTCCAGAGAGGAGGAGCTGAACATTGTGTAAAAATCTATGCTGGTGAATTTTTGTTTTATCACGATTATTGCATTTACAATGTTTATTTTCATAGTATAAACTGTAGAAAATGTAACATAAAATCAAAATAATTATTCCTACAAAGGAGTAAAATATGATAGAATATAGACAAATTTTGGAAAGCAAAAAATGCATATCCGGTAAAATATTGCTATAAATAAAAAAAGATTTTAGAATTGGATAGGGAAAAGGAATAGTGCAACCTCAAACTAGAAATAGTTTTCAACCGTTACGAAAACAACGTGAAAATTATTGCTGTTAAAAGAATTCATTTCTAAACTGTGAGAGAAAAATTTCGTAGTATAAATTGTCCGCTGAGAATAACAATACGATACAGATTATAGACATTTCAAAAATAAAGTATTTTTAAATAAACCTTTCATATAAACTAATTCACCTAAGTACAGTTTAACCTAATAAAAAAGAATATATTCAAAAATAATTCAGAAAATATAATTGCCTTATAGCTTTTTATGTCGTTTATTAATGCATTCCTTAATCACGAAAGTAGGCGACGGATTTGTCTTTGAGAACAGTAATCAAGTTTCACACTCTATCTCGTTTTTTATCGAATTCATAAATAAAACTTAAATATGAAAATACGACTATTTTCTTCACATAGTTACGTTCTAAAACTTATATTTCAGTTTACAACTTTGCGTAAATACAAATGAACACACGAATATACTTGAATATCGATCTTTCTTGTCGCCGAGATATCTGAGATTCTTTCGTAATAAGAAGTTTCCTTTAATTCAAGTTTATATAAAAAAAGAAAAAAAACCTTTAAACCTCTGTTGTCTCAATTGTAAATTATGTAGTGGATGGTTAGTAGACTGTACTGAGTCGCAGATATAATATAGCAAAGGATGGGAGGATCACTCTCACCCGAAATATCTCTGAGAACCAGAAAGGCGATGTGATCTTTAGCTATTTAGTGTTGAGATGGAAAAGGGATTAACTATCTTTTTAGTAGTATTTTATGTGAGATTATGTTACTGTTGTGATTACCTGCATACATCTTCACAAGCTCATGGTTATTCATTATTGTCAAGTCTTCATCTCGAGATATTTCAATACTAGACAGAGAGAGGTTTTTCATGATCAAGTTGGAACTCACGTCTTTCAAAAGATTTCAAAATTAAGTATAGCATGAAACTCGACAAAATTACAGAGCATCATAGCATGGGTCTAAGTCTTGTGAAGAGGGTGCATTATATTATCAAAAAGATCAAGACATCCATACTGACTCATCAAAACCTATTTCCTGCTGAAGATGACAAGCTGTTCAAATAGATCACTCATACCTGATGAGTATGTGCCAACGATCTTGATTGCATAGGAAGCTGGTCAGAAGCAGTATGAAAATACAAGTCACAGTGAATCAGGGGAGATGTTAGCTTATAGGCACCAGTAAAAATGGAGGTGTAATGGATGTTCATATGTTCACCGAAGAAAATCTAAATAAAATTATAAAAATGAAAGACTAGATGAAACTAAGAGCAAGGGTATCCATGACAGATTGGTGGTAATGGCCAGGTCCTGAATACTCATCAACCAGAAAGGAGCTATATGGGAGCCCAAAATTCTTCCTGACATCAAGAGTCCTTTTTGCTCCAGATGGAACAATCTTGCCGTGTCTTAACAAATTTAAGTTGATGTTACTCCTCAATAAACTCCCACCTCAGAAATTCCACTGGATAGTCACCAATGAGAAGATAGGTTGGACCCCACACCATACGCTTTAAATCACAAGGACATCGGTAATTATACTGTCTGTCAGAAATCTCAGTAAATGGTTTAACAAAGCATATAAAATTATGAAAAAAAATTACCCTTATGTTCGACACATGTATGGGTTACTCTTTGAGAAGTCCTATCATGGATAATAGAAAGCAAAGAGGATCACTAATCCAGTATCAGGTCAGATATGCGTCAAACATAAAATACATGCACATGGGTAGACTCGTTTCTCTACAGCATCACACAAACTGGTTATCAACTCTTCTTCAGGGCAATACAGACTTTCTATTCCAGGAAAACAGTTATGAAGAAGCAGATAAACACATTGTTGATCTACCAAGCTGTCCTGGCGCCACAGCAAAACTCATCGGATGTTCAGATTGTATAATTTTCCTCAGATACAGATGTCCTTATGTTGATCATAGAAAACCATGACCTCGTACTGAAGATCAAGTAAGTTTCCATAGACTTTCGGATTATGGGGATAGAGCCAAATAGGTTTTACCGCCTCCCATGCATTCTCTGGTGCTGATAACAGTGGATGATGCTCTTGTGCTCCTATAGGTAAAAAAAAAAAAATGGCAGTAAGTCTACATGAAGACATATATAGATGTAATCAGTTATCGACAGACGCTTTCAACCAAGGATAAAGTGACCATGACAATGTTGGTCATTCTGGTTAGCTTCGTTTGTGCCGCCTACCCCCTGAAAGTCATTTACATCATGACCATATCCGAAATGTGATGGCATCTGTTCTGCAAGTATTTGGCAGAAAGTGACACGCTACCTCAGTTGGATCCCCTGCTGTATGGTCATCACAAAGAGTCAAATGACCACCTGGAACCACCCATAACAAATGATCTATCAACTCCAATTACGATCATTGAGTTTATTTGCTGCTAATGGAGAACAATTGTTCTTTTACCAGATATTCTTACAGCAAAAATAAATTATCCTGAACATATCTTTGTCAGTGGAACAGTGAATGTCACAATAATAAGGACACACAGAACAAGAAAATAACTGATGATGACGAGGATATTTTTTTGCCTTGAAGAGCATGTTGGTTCGTAATGGATACTTAATGAAACCTTCATGTCTGATTACTGGTAAAACATTCAATAAAAGGGAGTATTTTGGGTAAATAAATTATAAGTTGAATATACCTTTTTTATTTCGATGCCAACTGATTTTCTGGGCGGAGAATACTGGTTAATCAGTCAGAATCCTATTTCAAAAAAATTTTAAGGCTGGTACATTAACGATTTTTACTGCAGCCATTTTGTAAAATCCAATTTGAAGGCCCTATGAGTATCGGGGAAAATTGAAAACAACGCTGTTGTTATAATTCATGAAGTTTCCAGAAAAATATAGTCTTGGTATTCTTAATAATTGATCTGGTGAAATTATGTAGTTAACCTGATTAATCAATCAAGAAATATTTTCGTTAAAGCGTTTATACATTACTGATCACAGAGGACTATCGTTAGACGGTAATTGATTAAATATATTTCGTTTTAATAGTTTACGGAACTTCAAATATAATGATTATTCTGGTGCTTGTATAGAGCATCAATCTCGAAGCTCAATAAATATATCGCATCAGTATTTTCTATAACTAAGAGAGCTACAGCTGTCCTTGGGTCCCCCAGACACCCGCAATACACGTGTTTTTTTTTTTT
>NC_090742.1:93800555-93805555 GCF_036898095.1 Palaemon carinicauda | reverse complement strand
TCATTTGGGAAGGAATGAATATATCCTTTAGGAATCACTTTATCCAAATTACTAATAATCATAAACCAAAATTGAGTGATATTCTAGAAAATTATTTTGAAGCTACTGAGCGGTATTTGGCAAGCCAAAGGCAGGGAAAACCCAATCGCAAGAATGTGGCCCCAAAGGAAACTAATCAAATTTCTGCTGACAATGCCGCTTCTGCTATGGCCATTAATATAAAACCTGAAACAGGTAAGTCAAAAACCTTCAAGCCTTGCAGTATTTGTACTAAACTTGATGGCACTGAAGCAAATCATCCAATTTTTAAGTGTACAAAATATTGTTCACCCAGTTCTAAGCTTGATAAACTTGAAAACCTACGAGGCTGCATTAAGTGTTCAAATTTGAATCATGAGAGTAACGCTTGTAGGTATAGATTTCATAGTCGCTGTAAACACTGTGGAGATTGGCATTTTAATTTTTTGTGTCTGAAATTGGATGATAATGTTAAACAGGATGTTAAGTCTTTTCAGTCTAGCTCAAAAAGTGAAAAGAGTATGCCTAAAAAGGATGAAAAATCTCGTAAGCAAACCAATAGTAGTGTTGTTAATGTAACTGAAGCTTTTCAGGTAGACTCTGATGTAGAGTCCATTTTACCTACATTTACATGTAATATTGAGGGTAAACTGTTGATTAGAGGCCTTAAAGATAGTGGCTGTCAATCTAATTTTATTTCCAGTACAGTGGCTGAAAACCTGAACCTTAAGGTGATCAGGGATAATGTATCATTAACTTTGAATGGTATAAATTCTTCTCGGAAATATTTAACCAGGTTGGTGGAAGCCAATGTTGAAATTAATGGGGTTGTTAAAGTAGTTAAGGCTTTATGCATTCCAAGTATAAGTATTTCATTGAAGCTTCCTCAATTGGGTAAAGTTGTACAAGGATTCAAAGACAGAGGTTACATGTTAGCTGATAAGAACCTTTCATGTCATTATAACTTTATTGATAATGTCGACTTCATTCTAGGGTCAAAGTCATGCCACTGCTTACCTCAGAATGAGATTTTATTTGGGTTAAATAGAACTTCAGTTTATGCTGAAACCCAGGCAGGGATATTATTGCAGGGTAATACAGACCAACTCCTTCAAGATCTTCCTTATTTACCATATAAAGTTATTAGTGGTAATATGGCTACAGTTCCAGAGTTCAATATTGATATGAATATTAACAGTTGTCTTTTATCTGACCTTACCATTGAAGAAAGTTTACTCCCTACAGAATTTTCCATATTGGACGAGAAGGGAAACCTTATAGAATCTCAGCTTGAAAAAGCATTAAACCATGTTTTGGAGGAGAATTGTTCCAGGTACACGAACATGAGTAACGGAGGCCCAGAAGCTGAAGATTCAGAGCTTAATAACAAGCTAGTAAAGTATGCCCTTGATAATATGGTAAGAGATGGTGATGGTAGGATTGTAGTCCCTCTTTTGTGGAATTTTAAGGTGGCTCATCTATTGGGTACAAATTATGAGTTGGCTTTAATGGTGTTAAAATCTAATTTGAAGAAACTTCAAAAAGACGAAAATAAATTATCCCTTATGGACAAAGTATTTAAAGACCAGTTAAAGAGTGGAATAATTCAGAGAATTGACAATCTTCCCCAGTTCCTAGAAGAACACCCAAGTCACAGTTTCCTTCCCCACATGGGTGTATTTAAATTGAACAGGGAAACTACTAAATGTAGAGTTGTGTACCTCTCTAATCTTTGCCAAAAGAGTAAGGGTGGGGGACTAACAATTAGTCACAACCAAGCCATTTTTCCAGGCCCTACTTTAAATCAAAAGATTGTAGCAGCATTATTGCATCTGAGGTTTGGATTTAATTTGCTGTGTTTCGATATTTGTCAGGCCTTTAATAATTTATCTTTAAACGACGTGGACAGTAACATGTTACTTTGTTTATGGTTCCGTGATGTAGAAAAGAAAGACTATACTATTGTAGCTTTTAAGAATGTTAGGCTAAGTTTTGGATTAAGATGTAGTCCAGCACTGCTAATGTTAGCTTTGTATAAGATTTTGATCCTCGATATTGATGATGAAAGTAAGTCTCTGGTCGAACTCAAAAAACTGATATATCAGTTGAGTTATATGGACAACTGTGCCATTGCTTTTGATTCTTCTGCTGAACTTGAATGGGCCTATAAACAGGTTAAAGGTATTTTTGAACCCTACCATTTTAGGTTACAACAGTTAATAACAAATGATTCTAATTTGCAAGAAATCATAGATTCAGAGAATGAGGTTAAGACTGATAGGAACGTAAAGTTGCTTGGTTTAGTGTGGGATCGGGAAAAGGACTGTTTATCCACCAAGCCCATAAATCTTGACATTAAGGCCAATACCAAGAGGGAAGTTTTACGTACTATTGCGTCGCAGTATGATCTTTATAATTTTAATGGCCCTTTACTTAATAGAAGCAGGCTCTTCCTACACAGATTACAATGTGATCAACACTTGAGTTGGGATCAAGCACTGGATAAAGAACGTTCGAGAGAATGGCAAAATATTGCTAAGCAAGCAAATGCTGCTCCTGTCATCAAAGTTCCTAGGTTTGCGGGAAGCAGAGATGACACTTACAAGCTGATAGCTTATTCTGACAGTAGCAAATGTATATTTGGAGTAGTGATATACATACAGTGTATTTCCACAGGTAAGCTAAGTTTTGCTTTTGCAAAAAATCGTATGGTAGGAAAAAACCTTCAATCTAAAAGTATGCCTTCCCTTGAACTACAAAGTATTGCCTTAGCAGTGGAATGTCTCTTAGATTTATACAAAGAATTGTCGGGTCCCTCTTGCATTAAACCTATTAAGATTCAGGAATTAAGGGTTTATTCAGATAGCCTTGTAGCTTTATCTTGGATATATTCGCACACTCACAATCTTGATAAACTACAGAAATGTTCTGTGTTTGTGAAAAACAGGTTACACGAGATTAGTGAACTGTGCTTAAAACACCCAGTTATATTTTCGTTTGTATCTGGAGAAGAAAATCCCGGGGATTGTATTACACGTTGTCTCTCTTATAAATCACTCATGAAAACTAACTACCTTACAGGTCCAGATCTTGTAAATGCTCCAAGAATGGAACATAGTAAGGATACTTTGGAGTTTGTGGTACCAGATCCCAAAATGGATATTCAGATACCAGTAAACAGTTTGGGTGCCTACATTAGTAGTAAGGATATAGAAATTGAACATTTTCAGATGACTTCAAGAGTTTCTAGCTTTCATAGATTAATTTTGATTTATCGCAATGTTTTATTGTTTGTCAATAAGCTGAAAATTAAGGTGATGGCTAGGGATCCTGACAAATTTAACCATTTAAAGGCTTTTCGCAGTGATCATAACTTTTTTGCAGAGGCTAGTAGATTGTTGCTGTCCAGGGACCAGGGATGTTATTTTGCTGAAGAACTTGAATATTTTAACTCTAGTGAACGTTTACTTAAGGACGTGCCAAGAATAGTTGGACAACTTAATATTTATATTGACAGAGAAGGACTGTTAAGAGTACGAAGTAAGCTGTCCAGACTTAAAGATGAAGGGAGGTATAGGTTTCCTATTTTGTTGTCTAAGGATAGTACTTTAACTACATTGATTATCAGAGATTATCATGAACGGTTTGCTCATGCAGGTGTGTATTCTGTCTTGTCAGAGATGCGTAAAATGTTTTGGATGTCTAAGTCTTATTCTACAGTTAAAAAGGTGTTGAAGTCTTGTGTTGTGTGTCGACGTTTTAATGAAAGGGCTATCAAGCTTAACCAGAACTCTTACAGAGATTTCAGAATTAATGCACCAGAAATTCCTTTCAGGTATATTTTTATGGATTATATGGGTCCATATTTTGTGCATATTAACAGTCAAAAGGTTAAAGTCTGGTTATTATGTATAACTTGTAATTGGAGTAGGGCAATTAATTTAAAACTTTGCTATGACTTGTCGGTAAAGGAGTTCTTAAGAGCCTTCCAGTTACATTGTTTTGAGTTTGGTTTGCCAGAGTTATGCATTTCTGACATGGGCACTCAACTAGTAGCTGGAGCCAACATCATCATGGACTTTCTAAGGGATCCCGAGGTCAATCTGTATTTGGAGGAAAATGGAGTCAAACCGATTCAGTTTGAACATTTTTTCAAAGGCCAGAGCCAACTTGGATCGATGGTAGAGACTTGTGTTAAGATGACCAAGAAGCTCGTCTATGGTTCTATAAAAAATAATGTACTGAAGGTAAGGGACTTTGAATTTTTGATTGCTCAGACTGTACATTTAGTGAACAGAAGGCCTATTGCTTTCAAAGAGGCTTTGCGTGTGGAAAATTTAGACGCATCAGTTCCTCAGCCTATTACCCCTGAGAGCTTGATTCGTGGCTATGACCTTACTTCTGTTAATATAATTCCAGATTTACAGAGGATACCAGAGATTGCAGATGATCCAACCTATACTCTTAACAAGTCAAGCAAAATTAAAAACTGCTTTTCTCATTTGAGAAAGGTTAGGAATAATCTTGTGGATTTGTATCATTCGGAGTTCCTGGCTACATTAACTCAGCAAGCTGTTGACAAAAAGAACAGATACCTTCCTGTTAAACATACCTCTTTACAGAAGAATGATATTGTTTTAATAAAAGAACTCTATTGTAAGCCTAACCAGTATCCTATGGGTTTGGTTAAGGAAGTGACTGTCAATGATATTGGAGAAGTTACTGGTGCTGTTGTGTTGAAGGGCAAGACAAGAGAAATTACTAAGAGACACGTTTCTAACCTTATATTTCTTTTAAGGCCTGAGAACCAAATTGAGCAAGACAGTGTTGCTGAGAAGCCTATTGATGATAATTTGCAGGGTCAGACTCGACGCGCATGTAAACCTAGAGTTGCTGCTGAAAGGTGTAAACGGAAAAATAGGAAACTCTTAGGTTTCGAGTAGTTGATCTTGTAAACTTTTGGTTATGGTTTTTAGCTTTAA
>NC_090742.1:93793055-93795555 GCF_036898095.1 Palaemon carinicauda | reverse complement strand
AATTGTATTGAAACTTATACCACAAAAACTACTTTAACAACCGAACAATTCTGTCAGACAGAATTTTGATTTTCCTTTCTGTTTTTTTTTTAATGAGTTTTTATTTTTTTTCCTCGTCTAGAAGGAAAATAATCGTGAAAAAAAATGTAAAACGAAAATCAAAATTTTGTCTGACAGAATTGTGAGATTTTTATTCTTCTTTTCAACGATATCTTTTTCTCTAATATCGAACAACAAATAAGTGAGAAAAATGTACCTAAGTGGGAATAAGTATGTTTTTGAGTTATGAGCTCCCAAAGATTTGCAGCAAGCTTTCGCTTCTTTTCTAAAAGAAATCAAGATAATATTATTATGATAGCTTTTATTGTTCATTCCTACATAAATGCACCCTAAAGGGGTATTTGAACCCTCAGTTTACTATTCCTATGTTATGCGTTGCCAGCGATCTCTAATTGTTGCCAGTGTTTTAGTTAGCAGGTTTCAGCTTTGTACTCTTATCCATGTTTCCCTCTTTCTTGGTTCTTTTTTCTTGTTCTCCACTTACTTTTTGTTCTTTCTATCACCTTATGTAACATGGGCATTGCTATAAAATTCCAGAGGACGTTGTGAAAGCACAATCAACATACGAACTTCAAGTAAATAAACACATGCATTATAATTTCTATATGTCTTTGGAAACTTTGTGATTTTTTCGTAGCTGGTAGTTTTCATTCATCTACCCTCTACCAATGCCTTTCATTTCTGCCAGAGGTACGAGATTTCGAAACATGAGAGAGAGAGAGAGAGAGAGAGAGAGAGAGAGAGAGAGAGAGAGAGAGAGAGAGAGAGAGAGAGAGAGCCTTTAGCTGATATAGATGACAGTTCAAATTGAGAGAGAGAGAGAGAGAGAGAGAGAGAGAGAGAGAGAGAGAGAGAGAGAGAGAGAGAGAGAGAGAGAGAGTTGAACATTGTTATTATAGTATTTGTATAAATGGGAGTTTTTAATAATTGGAGAGAGAGAGAGAGAGAGAGAGAGAGAGAGAGAGAGAGAGAGAGAGAGAGAGAGAGAGAGAGAGAGATGAAAGTATTTGTATATATGGCAGTGGTATATAATTCGAGAGAGAGAGAGAGAGAGAGAGAGAGAGAGAGAGAGAGAGAGAGAGAGAGAGAGAACTACGCATCTGTCAAACTCAGTCATACAGACGACGCCATAAGGATGACGTCATGATTTAAAGACCGCTATTTTCATTGTTTGGAAAAATGATTGACTATTTTTTCTTTCTACAACCTTAGGTAACATTGGCCTTGCTATAATGTTCCCGAGGGCGTTGTGGAAACACAATGTACATATGAACTTCAAGTAAACAAACGCATACATTATAACTTCTATACATCTTTGGCATCTTTGGCTTCTGTTTTCTTGTTCTCCGCTTACTTTTTGTTCTTTCTATACCTTATGTAACATTGACATTGCTATAAAATTCCAGAGGACGTTGTGAAAGCACAATCAATATACAAACTCCAAGTAAATAAACATATGCATTACAATTTCTATATGTCTTTGGAAACTTTATGATGTTTTCGTAGATGGTAGTTTTCATTCACCTACCCTCTACCAATGCCTTTCATTTCTGCCAGAGGTACGAGATTTCGAAACATGAGAGAGAGAGAGAGAGAGAGAGAGAGAGAGAGAGAGAGAGAGAGAGAGAGAGAGAGAGAGAGAGTTGAACATTGTTATTATAGTATTTGTATAAATGGGAGTTTTAAATAATTCGAGAGAGAGAGAGAGAGAGAGAGAGAGAGAGGAGAGAGAGAGAGAGAGAGAGAGAGAGAGAGAGTGAGAGAGAATAAAAGTATTTGTATAAATGGCAGTGATAAATAATTGGAGAGAGAGAGAGAGAGAGAGAGAGAGAGAGAGAGAGAGAGAGAGAGAGAGAGAGAGAGAGAACTGCGCACCTGTCAAACTCAGTCATACAGACGACGCCATAAGGATGACGTCATCATTTAAAGACTGCTATATTTTCATTGTTTGGAAAAATGATTGACTATTTGTTCTTTCTACAACCTTAGGTAACATTGGCCTTGCTATAATGTTCCCGAAGGCGTTGTGGAAACACAATGTACATACGAACTTCAAGTAAACAAACGCATACATTAAAGCTTCTATACATCTTTGGCAACTTTGGCTTCTGTTATTGTAAGAGTAGATTTCGTTCATCTACACTCTACGAATGCCTTCCATTTCTCCCAGACGTACGATAGCTCGAAATATAAATGAAAAATCGCTATAGATATGCAAAATTAACACACAAAGACAATTTTGTCAAACTCAGTCATGCAGACGACACAGTAAGGGAGACGTCATCATTTAAAAATCTCTATATCTTCGTTATTTGTAAAAATAATTGGCTGAAACATCTGGGGAGTATGTACGACATGTTTACGCATACATAGAAGCAACAAAACGATTTTCAATTTCTGAAAGTTGTTATGTCAATACCCCATGGCGGACGGTCTTAAG
>NC_090742.1:93767948-93782948 GCF_036898095.1 Palaemon carinicauda | reverse complement strand
GGTTTCGACCTGGCCTTTCATTAGAAGGGGCTAGCGTTTGATCCCAAGTATGAGGTAGAAATTTATATATATATATATATATATATATATTCACGTATGTATATATATACTTATATATAGAATATATATATATATATATATATACATACATATGCGTATGTATATATATATATATATATATACATATTTATGCGTATGTATATACATATATATATATATATATATATGTGTGTATATATACATATGCGTATGTATATATATATATATATATATATATATTATATATATATATATATATATTGATATATATATATATATATATATACATGTATGTATATATACTTATATATAATATATATATATATATATATATATATATCAAAGAAGCCATATATAATATTACATTAAGTTTGGATTCTCTAAACGACCTCGGGATCAGAGCCCTAGACATAATCACACAAAGACTATAGTATTTGACCGGCCAGGTTTCGAACCCTGGTCCAGGATTCTTGTATTATATTGACCATAGTATACAGCCATATGGATATATTTTAAGCTTCTGGATTAATTATTTTCACAAGCAACATAATAATCATTATTTTTAAAGTTCCATAACTATTAAAATCTAAATAAATTTCATCAATTTATTTATAACTAAAGTCCTGTGTGATCAGTAATGTATAAAGACTTTAACGAAAATATTACTTGATTGTTAAATCAGGTTAACTATGTAATTTCACCGATCTTTTATTAAGAATATCTAAACTTCATATCTCCGGAAACTTTATGAATAATAACAAGAGCATTGTTTCTATTTACCCCTATACTATTATGTCCTTAAACTTTGATTTTACAAAATGGATGCAGTAAAAAAAAAAAAAAAACATAAATAAATCAGGCTCTAAATCCCCCTGAAATATGAATTTGACTGATATACAAGTATTATCCGGCCCAGGAAATCAAATAACATCAAAGTAAATAAGCTACATTCAACTATTAATTTATATAACTAAAATATTCCTTTTTATTGAATTTTTTATCAGTGATTAGACATGAACATTCCATTAAGTATCCATTATGAACCAATCTTTTAGGCAGCGGAGGCGTTTTCCCATCATCACACTATCCTCGTAATCATCAGTTTCATTCTTGTCCTATGTGTCCTTATCATTCTGACATTCACTGCTACACTGGCAAAGATATGTTCAGGATGATTTATTCTTGCCGCAAGAAAATCTGGCAAAAGAACAGTCTGATCTGCATTGACATGCAAATAATCTCAATGTTGGTCTTTTTTATATATAGGTCATCTGTTATGGGTCGTTAAATACTTGCAGAAGAGATGCCATCACATTTCGAGGATGGTCATGATGTAAATGCCTTTCGGGGAGTAGGCGGCACAGACGAAGCCAACCAGAATGACCAACATTGTTATGGTCACTTCAGCCTCGGTTGAAAGCATCTGTCGATAACTGATTATATCTATATATATATCTTCATGTAGACTTACTGCCATTTTTTTTCTACCTATGAGAACCCAAGAGCCTCATCCACTGTTATCAGCAAAAGAGAATGGATGGGAGGCGGGAAAACCTTTATGGCTCTATCCCCATAACTCCACTGACTATGGAAATTGACGTGTTCTTCAGCTTGAGGTCATGATTTGCTATGACTAACACAAGGTCATCTATATCCGAGGAAAAGAAACCCTTCTGAGCATCCGATGGGTTTTGCTGTGACGCCAGGGCAGCCTGGTCGATCAACAATGTTTGTATCTGCCTCTTCAAGACTGTTGTCTTGAAATAGAAAGTATGAATTACCTTGAAGAAGAGTTGATAACCAGTTTTCTTCTAGGGCAGTTTGTTGAGGAGTTGGATTAACTTCAATTTGTCCAGACACGGACAGATTTTTCAATCTGGAGCAAAAGGGGCTCATGGTGTTAAAAGGAATTTTGGGCTCCCAGATAGCTTCTTTATGGTTGATGTCTATTAAGGACCTGACCATTACCATCAATATGTCATGGATGCCCTTATTCCTAGTTTCACCCAGTCTTTCTTTTTTATAATTTCATTTTAGTTTTCTTCGGTGAACATATGAACATCCATTAGTCCTCCCATTTTTATGGTGCCTATCGGCTGACATCTCCCTTGATTCACTTTGACTTGTAGTTTTTATACTGCTTTTGACCAGCCACCTCTGCAATCAAGATCGTTAGCACATACTAATCAGGGATATGAGTGATCACATTGTACTGCTGGTCATCTTCAGCAGGAAATAGGTTTTGATGATTCAGTATGGCTGTCTTGACCTTTTTGATAATATAATGCACCCTCTTCACAAGACCTTGACCAATGCCCTAATGCTCTGTAGTTTTGTCGAGTTTCATGCTATTCTTAATTTTAAAATCTTTTGAAAGACGTGAGAGTTTTGACTTGATCATGAAAAACCTCTCTCTGTCTAGCATTGCAATTGCTCGAGATGAGGACTAGACCAGAATGAATAACCATGAGCTTATAAAGATATACTCAAGTAATCACAACAGTAACATGTCCTTAAATGAAATATGACTAAAAAGATCATTAATCCTTTTTCCATCTCTTGAATAAATCTAATGATAACATTGCATTGCTTTTTATCTGTGAGTTATTTGGGATAAGAGTGATCACCCCATCCTTTGCTATAATATTTCTGCGACTCAGTACAGTCGACTAACCATCCACTAAAAAAATTATGATTAGGACAACAGAGGTTTGAACAAGTTTTTTTTTTTCATGAAATTGAAATAAAAGGAAATTTCTTATTACGAAAGTATCTCAGATCTCTCGCCGGTAAGAAAGATCGATATTCAACTATATTTCTGTGTTTATATGTATTAACGTAAACATGTATGCTAAAATAATGATATGGGACGTAACAGCGTGAGAAAAAATAGTCCAATTTTTGTATTTGCATTTCATATATGAGTTATATATAAAACGAGATGGTGTGCGGAAATTGATTGTTGTTCTTAAAGAAAATGTCGTCGACTACTCTCATGATTATGAAGTACATTAATGAAGGACAAAAAAAAAAGGCTATTCTGAATTATTTATGAATAAATATTTCTATATAAGGCTAAGAATGTACTTCTTAGGTGAATTAGTTTATATGAAAGGTTTATTCTATAAATATTTCGTTTTCGAAAGGCCTGGAATCGATATCGTATTGGAAAATGGTTATTCTATGTTGGAAATTTATACTACGAAATTTTTCTCTCACTGTTTGAAAGTAAATTCTTTTTACAGCAATAATTTTAACCTTGTTTTTGTAACGGGGAAAAACTATTTCTATTTTGAGGTACCACTGTTCTTTTCCCCAGTCAAACTTTAAAGTATTTTTTTTATACAAAATATTTTACAGGATATGCATTCATTGCTTTCAAGAATTTTCTATATTTTATCATCTTTTACTCCTTGGTGGCAATAATAATTTTTATTTTATATGACATATGTCATTTTTGATAACATAAAAAAACAGTGTATTTATAATACTTGTGAGTAAAAAACAATTCCTCGGTATAGATTTTTGGACAATGTTCAGCTCCTCCACTCGGGGAGTATCTCTTAATGTCGTAAATTGCTTTAAATCACATTCTCCGATGTTCCATCTTCTCTTTAACGGGAAATAAACAAGAAAGTCATGTCCTATTCCGAGAAAAGAAGATTAATGCTAATAAGTTTTAGATTAAAACAAAGTCTGCACCGTTCTCCAAGTGAATGTTTAAATGTTTAATCCCCCTTTTCCTTGATGTTCCGAATTAGAGTAAAAAAAAAGAAAAAGTATGTGAATACTTCTTGTGAATGTATTCCTCACAGATTTTTCATTGTTTCGAAAAGCTCTATAAATTTATTATCTATTTAGTAACCACCTTTAAAGAGACGATAAGATTAATAATTCACAATATGTTTTAAAAAGGCTAAAATGCTCGTAAACGAAGTATTACAAAGTACAAAAACAATTTAATTTTCCACATACTTTAAATGCTAGTTTTAGAAAAACCTCCTTCATATATCAACAAACTCATACGACTGTTTTTATTCCAAGAATTCCTTAGGTGAAATGCCTCAGAGAGTCTTACTTGATGCATAAAACCATCGAAAACAAGGACGTAAGCATGTTTTAGCGAGCTCCTTATATAGTTAAAATTGTCTGAATGATATGATACTTCGTATTTATCTTTTTATATATGAGGTAAATATTGAATGTCAGACGTATGAATTAGCAACATCGTAATATAATCATTTTCATAATCAAATATTTCAAGTTTGTATGTACCTTTCATATAAAGAAACACCAGTAAATGCAAAATTCCTAGAATATTTCATTTACCACACAATTAGAATATCCATTTACTCAATGATTTTCTGATTAAATCCCTGTCTTATAAGCTCAGCTTATAAAATAAGAGAAGAAAGCCATACTCTATCAATTCTTGAAGTAGAAAGAGATTTATAATCATAAAGTAATTTACTCTTCACATTTTTATATGGGCCTGCGATTTAATGAGAATCTTTTCTTCATCTTCAAATATTTTCTTCTCTCTTTTTTACACTCCCTTGTTTATATCTTTTCCTTTCCTTATATTTCACCTTCCTTTTTTCTTAAATATTCATTATCTCCCTCTCTCTCTCTCTCTCTCTCTCTCTCTCTCTCTCTCTCTCTCTCTCTCTCTCTCTCTCTCTCTCTCCGAAAAATAGCACAATTTCCCTCAGGCAGAAAAGCAACTATGGTTATCACACCATATCATTGAAATAGAAGTGCTCTATGAAGGTTTTTATTTAAAAATCATGATCGTACTTTTATATTTCATGAAGGCATTCTAACAGCAAGTATGGATCAAGGTTTTGATTACATAGGGAATGAAATTTGGACAACAAGGACATTTTCCTAATTTTTGACCGAGGCAAAGATATATCTTTTACAATTAATAATTAATAAATATAACAAGCTAAAGCAAGGAACTTCGACAAAATATTCACGATGTAGACGATTGATTTTTCTTTATTTTAGTTGCTTGGCAAATCCAGAGAGACAGAGAGAGAGAGAGAGAGAGAGAGAGAGAGAGAGAGTGTGTGTGTGTGTTGTGTGTGTCAGCGAGGAGTGGTAGTTAGTGTATTGATTGTTTGCTGTGAGGAAGAATGTTGGTATAACTGAGATTGTTTGTTTATGCCTATAGCTAGGTTAGAACAGTGCTGAATGTCTTGGGTGAATTTTCTTTTTGATTTGACTGTAGCTAGAAGCAGTTGTGTGGTTTGAGTGCTGGATTTACTTAATATTTTTACCAGTGTGGAAGTGTTTTGTTTATTTCAACAGCCGTAATTCCTTCTTTGGAGAGATTTTCCTTGAAAGTGAAGTTGATTGTTGATGACCTGGCTTATAATAAGGAACTTGTCACGACTGCTTAGATTTAGATAATTATTAATAACCCATATTGAATGAATTTCAGATTGATGATGATAATGATGTTGATGATGATTATGATGATGATGACGATGACGATGATAACTACTACCCCAGTTGTGGAAAATTGCCACACAGTGTATTGTGTTACCCACGGAGCTGTGGTAGTTTGCCGTAAAAGACAGTTCGGCTTTCTGTGGACGACAGTTTTGGTGTCGTTAAAATATATCATATAAACCTACATATTTTGGTGTTGGTGTGCGGTTTAATTTCAAGTTTGTTAGGATTTTTGGGTTTATATGAATAGTGTTACGGTTATTATTATACATTTAGTGTTGTGTTTGATTAATTTTAAGTGTGATTATTTTGATTGTGGATAGTTTATGTTAAGTGTTTTAGTTTTAAGAAATATAGTTTTAAGGTTATGGTTTGCCTTTTATTTCCCTTCTTCCCTAGAGTCCAGTTGATAACGTAATGGGAAAGTTTGTATTGAGGAGACTATTGTCATTTAGAGTAATTCAACATCCCGCCACAACGAATCTGACATTTCTTGTATATTGAAAACATCTTTCTTATTTCAACTCTATATTCATTCAAAAATTATCCTGTTCTTTTCCCAGTGATTCTTTCCTTTGTTTTTCTTGCTATTTTTTTTTCTTCTCATAACTTCACGTGTTATTTTTCCTCCTCACCCCTGTCTTCATGCTCTTGGATTTGTTTTGTTGAATATTGTTTTTCGAAAGAGAATTCTAAGCATAAAGTGGTGGTAATAAAAATATTAAAACTAAATATATTCAGCATTTGTTGGAAATAATTTTATTTCAATTATCATTTGATAATGTCTTGGAATGTATTAACTCGTTCACGAAAACTTTTTATTCCATTTCCTTTTTCGATTTCCTTTTTCTTTTAGTTTCATTGATGAAAATATTGTTTCCCTCTCATTTTATCAGTCTCCCGAATCTCATCTAATTTGTTGGATAAGAACTTGCAGTTTATCAATTACCTTAATCTCGATCTGAATATTGATATATAGCACCGTCGGTCAGTTAGTTCTTTATGGTTTTGCGGAAGATTTTCCCATATTTCAGATGTTTCATTCCATTCATATCAATCACCCCAGGTTATACCATCCTGTACGCAGTTGATTCTAACAGTCATATGTTCTATATCCTAAGGATCAATACGACTCATTATTCTGAAAGTTTTATACCACTTGTGACCGGATTGTGAAATTATGTGAATTCTATTTTGTAAAGTAGGTTAACAATATCGTTGTTTTATAATTAATATATATTTATGACCGATCTATTTGAACGATATTATCGATCTTAAAGTAGTTTACTTCTTATTTTTTACTTACATAATGTATAGTATAATTTATTGCTATATCCTTATGTCCTTCCGTCACTGGGCTACTTTCTTTGCTGGAGCCCTATGGCTTGTAGGATTCTGCTTTTCTAAACAAGGTTGTAGTTTAACTAATAATAATAATAATAATAATAATAATAATAATAATAATAATAATATTAATATGAATAAAAAAATAATAATAATAAATAATAATAATAATAATAATAATAATAATAATAATAATAATAATAATAATAATAATAATAATATAAATGACATGTGGGCGTGAAAGTAATTTTTTCATAGCTTCTTCTATACACTTTTTTTTTCTTCTATTTTCTGATAGATTTTTAAAAAGTGAAATTTGCTTAGGAATTATTCTTTGTTTGCTAAAGAGCTTCAAATAGTTAACATCGAAAGTTGTTTTTGTACCAATCATATGAGTTTTGTTGCTGAGAATTTTTTTTTATAGATTTAGTGTCACCTTTTCAGGTTTTGTTGATGACTAAAATTCCAAACATATTCTTGAGCTAACACCTTACCTTTATCTAATGAGATAGAAATGAAAGGCTGCATTCTTCCGTTTCTTCCTCTACTTTATAGACTTGAACATTATAAAGTCAAAATATATTTCTTCTTTTCTTATTTCTTGTTTTTTTTTTTTTTCCTCGGTAAACTTCTTTCTGATAACCATTAATTGCTGAATCATTCAAGCTAAATAAAGCAAATAATGTTCCTCCAGAATATTAAATGTTGCTATGAAACTTATTACCCATTAATGTAACAGCAGATTTTACTAAAATAATGATTATAATGTGGTTTCATAAAGCCTTTTTTTTTTTTTTCAAAAGATTGTATAAAGTATGACCTCAATGATTATCATATGGCCCTTAGTAATATTTTTTGTGCTGCTTATTGCTAATGCATCACAAGAAATCGTCAAAGGATGAAGACCAATCTCTGCTCAAGGAAGCTTTTCAAATCTTTGACCTGAAATCAACGGAAAGGGGGCTTTCATTTTCCCTTTTTTTAAGAGTCCTTAAGAGACACCCTAGAAGGTGGGTAACGAGCTTTGAACATGTAACTCTCTTTAAATAGTAAGATAACTTATTATAAAGGATCTTTTATGGAGATCAAGTCCACATCCTTAGGGGATTTTTGGGTTCACTCTTATTTCTTTTTTGTATGTCTTGTTGTACCACTTTGTTCGTTCATGTTCGTATTTTTTACATCGTAATTATTGGTCGCTTTTATGTTTCTGATTTCGGAAATTGTTTGTTAAGATCTATTTGTTTTTATTTTTCATGCTTACTATCGTGACAACTTTACTTTCTTTCAAAGACATTTGTCAACAATGCCACAAAACTTATTTAGGAAAATTAAGATACTTAGTTGCATTTTAGCCTCAACAATATCACTTCAAGGAGCTCTCTGAGAGAAAGCTCTAATAATAGAGGAAAATATTGCCGAACCTTAATAGTTTTTTTTTTTTATTATTATTATTATTATTTCCCTTACTATCATTTTCATTATCATAGGTACATGAACCCGCAAGCCCTAATTCTATAATCCGATAGGCGTATGTTGGTCCATAGGTAGTATGTTGGTCATGGTACCAGCCACCCGTTGAGATAATAGCGCGGGAAAGTCATTGGATCCTTTGGCTGGCCAGACAGTAATGCATTGAGTCTCTCTCTCTCGTTACGGCTCATTTTTTCTTTGCCTACGCATACATGGCCTTTTCTTTACAGATTCTCGTCTTTCACAAACACCTGACAACACTGAAATTACCAAACATTTCTTCGCTGAAGGGGCTAATTACTGTTCTGTAATTTCTCAGTGGCTATTTTCCTCTTGGTAAGGGTAAAAGAGACTCTTTGGCTATGGTAAATAATTCTTGTAGGAGAAGAATACTCGTAAATCAAACCATTATTCTCTAGTCTTGGGTTGTTTCATAGCCTTTGTGCTATGGTCTTCCGCTCTCTTGGGTTAGAGTTCTCTTGCTTGAGGGACACTCAGGCACACTATTAAATCTTATTCTTCTTTTCTTTTCCTCTATTTTTTTTCTTTTAAATGGTATGATGGGCAGGCTTAATACAAAGCCATGGATGCCTGGTGGTTTATCAAAGGATTGTCTTTCTCTTATCTGATTCTTTTTCTTCTCAAAACCATCCTTACTGTCCTTCAATCAGTTGAAGTAGCTATCCTGGAGGGTATTTATCCATCCGTGATGTATAGGCTCCTCTATGTTGACCAGTTTTTCATCCTTTCTTTGTATAATCTATGGGTTTGATCTATCTCTTCATTTATATTTTTGTTCATATTGCTTTTATTATTCTTGTTAAACTAGTTTATAAATATGATCTATTTTTTATTATTATTAATTATTATGATCTCTGGAGACACTGAGTGAGATCCGGGACCATTGCCGGCTAGTTTTCGTCACTGTCGTCTCCTGTATTGCAATATTCTTGGTCTTCATATAAATATTCAAGACCTAATAGTTGCGTCCAAACAGTATGATATTCTTTAGTGCTCAGAAACATTGGTTTCTAATAAGAGGGATTAATCCTGGTTGTTTTGCTTTAATAAATTTTAGCTATTTAGCATTATATAGGATTTCCTTTCGTGCTTAGTATTATTTGGCGAAGTATTCGCCATTCTGGCCTACGCTAGGCCATGTAGCCTAGTCGTTTGGTCCTAGTACTTCATGCATGATTTTGTTTTTTCCGAGTGTAATTAAAATTTTATTGAAGCTTTAGGCTATATTTTATACATTTTAGACTGTGTGGAATATTTCCAAGATTGTATACGTGTGAGTTTCGGTGAATTAGGTAATCGATTCTCTTGGTGCCTAGGCTAATTGCTTATGGAGCCTTAGTATACTTTATCATACTCCCCGGTTGCTTTCTTTTCTTCGGAGAAGGTATGCAATCCCTTTCCCTCTGTTTAAGCCTTGGGCTTATCCCCAAGTGGTTTTTTCCGAATTTATTTTCGATAAAACTATACTAGGGTGTTACTGTACCTTCCTGTTCCTGTAGTTATGGTTCAAGAGGGACAGAACAACAGAGTTTTTAGTCTGAGTCTGTGTTGTCTGGCTTGGGGCAGAGTCCCCCTCGCTGACCTAACACATACAAAGGGAGCTTAGCTCCCTTAGGTCACTACCGAAGGTTTCTGTAGTTATGATTCCTTCTTTTGTGATCGACCAGACTAAGTCCTGTTGCTGTTCTCGGGGGAGGATAAGTTCTTCCCTTGAGAGTAGCAACGCCTTCCTTGCTTTGGTGCTCTGGAAGCTGGCAAGTATTGCTGGCCTTTTCCCTTAGATCTCCCTTAGGCTAAGATAAGTTTCTTGGCTGCGGGTGATCTGTCACTAAAGCAAGGTTGGCAGGACCCTCTTGTCCCTTCCCCCTCTATCTCCGTAATGGCCTAGCCATTACTGTACTGTACCTTGCCGGCCGGCAGAGCTGGCCGGCAGGGGTCTTACTGTACTGTACGTCGTTCTACTTCTGGACCAAGTATAGGTTGGGATGTGGAATTGACTCAGCCCATTGCCGGCCGGCAGAGCTGCTGGCCGGCAAGGGTCTTATGTTTTCGAGTGCTGCCCGGACCTCTCTTGGTCCCTCATCCATGCCTGCCGGCAGAGCCGGACGGCATTGGTCAAGGAAGCCTGAATTAGTTTCTCCCCTTCCTTATATGCACTCTTTCGGTTGCCGGGCTTGGAGGTAGTGTACACTCTTATCCCGGCATCCATTCTATTTTCTTCTAGTGCTGTACCTGTCCGGCTGCTGGCCTATGAGGCCGGCAGCCGGGCAGGTGTATTTCTCTGGTTCTTTTGCTGCCGGCTGGCATCGGTCTTGTACCTTTGCCGGCCGGCTTATGTCAGTCCTTGTCTGCCGGTCACCAAGAGTGTGGCCGGCAGCTGGGTACTACCTTGTGTAGTTGCTGGCCGGCAGCCATTGCCGGCCAACACTGGCTGTTACCGGCCGGCAGTTGCTGCCGACCGGCACAGGCATTTGAACCAGAGTGCTGCCGCCCTATAGCTGTTAAGTAGTATACTTTAAAGCTAGTTGTGGTGTGTGCCGGCCGGCAAAGGCAGGCCGGCACACATCCCCCTATACTGTACTAGTATTCTTCTGTATAGCATATACAGTAAGAAGAAAACTATAGTAAAGGTTTTGGTACAGCACTGTATCTTCTAACACTATTGTGTTTTCTTGCACATCCCTTTGCTGTTGCCCTCAGATAGGAAGCTGAGTTCTTCCCTGTCTATTATCCAGGATTTTAAAATCATTGCTTAGGTGTGAGCTCCACCTGTTTCCTCTGGAAACCTTGCATTGGTTACTCTAGAAGAGATAAACCATTTTTGATTTTATTATCTGGAAGGCTGCAACAATGGGTTGTGAGGGAAACACAAGTGTGTGTCTTTCCTTTCTGAATTGTTATGCTATACTATGCATATCCAGTGATACATAGTTCACTTGATACTTATGGAAATTTCTTCTCTTTACAGAAGGACACTCCGAAGTGGGGAAGTGCTTTCTGCAATGTCAGCAGCAAGAACCTCTGCGGACATGAGTTTTGTAGGAGACACGCAGCATACGCTGTCTCCAAGGATGATCTCCGGTATTGGGACCCTCAGGTATGTACTGTGTGCACTAACCTGATTAATGAGACATTTAAATAGCTAGGAAGAAGCTTCGTACCTGGGTAAGGGGCTTCCAAAAGAACACTTCTGGCCCTTATCTTCCAAGTGAGAAGATGAGGGCGTATTTTTTCCCTAAGGCATCATCTGATGCAGTGATTCCCCAGCCTCAAGAGGAGATCCCCTAAGTTCAGATCCAGGGGGATGCTGAAGTCGCGGTCGCGATGCAAGACATCCAGCTAAATGACAGGATATCTGATGTGGACGGGTGTCAGGAGGAAGACCTCCTGGCAAAAGCCCAGGATGAAGTTCAAGCCCCTCTACATCGGCCGGTCTCCCAGTAGAGCTGGGACAGGCCCTCTCTTCTATTGTTGGAATGATCCAACAAATGCAGAAGGAGAATCAGGAGAAGGCGGCTGCAATGGAACTGCGAATGCAGTGCCTTGCAGAATCACATGGGCCCCAGAAAAAGCTCAATGTGAAAGACCTTCCCTTGTGCTCAGATGCTAACCCATAGAGGTATGCTGAGCACATGCCGATGACGACTGGAAAGATCGTCATCTCGGATAAGCTGGGCTCAGTTCCCCTGGAGGGTGGAATTCTGGCCCAGCAAGGCATCATATCCGGACTGTTATGTCCGGCTGAGGAAGGAACCAGCTTCAAAGGAGGAGACAGAGCCGAAGGAGGTCATAGTGATGGACCATGCTAAGGCTCAAGCTCTACTTTCATCCTCGATGAAAGAGAGGGGCTTCTCTAACTCAAAGGTAGCTGCATTGAATAGGAAGCTCCCTTCCTTTGTGTCCTCGCCTACTAGAGCCTTCCCCCTTTTACAGAAAGGGTTTCTGGCTGTACTAAAAGCAATCGAGGCCGGCAAGTCTTGCCCCTCCCTAGAGGAGTGTAAACCCTTGTCGCTGGCCCTGCCTATGGACCACAAAGACTGGAAGGACGTCCATCTTACGTTCTCAGTGGGAAAGTTGGAGGCTGATATTGCCGGACGTCAGTTCGGCAAGGACCTCCCTAAGCTGTCTGACTTTCTTTTGCGAAGTGAGTTCGATACAAAAGAAAGACTGACTGCCTCAATGTCTCTTCAGACTACTCTCGAGATGATGGCAAGTGACCCCAAGGTCCATGAAATGTTCATGGTAGTGGCCAAGCCTCATCTGGCCACAGTGACGAAGGACCTTTATGGCTTCGTCAAGGCAAGGAGAGCTTGTAGGGAGTTCGTGTTTACCTCGGCTACGGTGAGGCACGAGCTAAAGAAACTAATCTCCTCCAACATTTGGGGAAAAGACCTTTTTCCCTACCGACTTGGTCAAAGAAGTTTTTGATAAAGCCGCCTTGGAGAATAGAAACCTTCTCCAGAAGTGGGGCCTGGCTATCAAAAGAAAGTCTTCCCCGGATGAGGATCCTCAACCAAAGAGGAAGACTATGAGGACTAGGCTACCGTCTCGGCCAGCCAAGCCTCTTAGACAGCAACAGCAACTGCAATTGCCATTGCCCCCAGTGCCCCAGATCGTGGCACAAACCCCGACCACCTTTCAGTGGGTACCCCAGGCCGTGTCGACACAGTCCACGGCATTCACCCCAGCGTTCGAAGGGCAGTCTACTTCCTTTCGAGCAAAGCCTAGAGGAGCAGCCAGAGGCTCGTCTAGACGCCCCTCAAGGGGAAGGGGATTCAGGGGTGGTCGTGGTCAGGAAGGCAAGACCTCAGGACGGCAGTCCAAGTGAGGTGATACCGGTAGGAGGGAGACTTCTGAAATTTCGGGATCGGTGGACCTTCGATTCCTGGGCCCACAGCCTACTCAAGAATGGACTGGGCGGGAGCTGGTACAGCACTCCACCCCCGTACCTTCGGTTTTTCCAACACTCCACCCCCGTTATGGAGGAGTACGTTCAAGAACGGTTGGAGAAAAAGGGTGAAGCCCATCAATTTCTAAGGGAGGCTGTTTTGTGTTCCCAAGAAAGACTCGGAAAAGCTCAGAGTCATTCTGGACTTGTCGCTACTTAACAAGTTCATAGTGAATTGCAAATTCAAAATGCTAACACTGCAACACATAAGGACCTTACCGCCCAAGAGGGCATATTCCGTCTCTATAGACTTGTCAGACGCCTACTGGCACATTCCAATTAGCCATCGACTCTCCCCCTACCTAAGGTTCAGGCTACAACGAAGACTATACGCCTTCGGAGCCATGCCATTCGGGCTAAACATAGCCCCAATGATTTTTACGAAGCTTGCGAGCGTAGCTCTCAAACAATTTCGCCTAAAGGGAATTCAGGTAGTAGCCTACCTGGACGACTGGTTGGTGTGGGCAGCATCCGAGACAGAATGCTTGCAAGCTTCCAGTCAAGTGATCCAGTTCCTAGAGTACCTAGGCTTCAAGATCAACAGAAAAAGTCTCGACTTTCTCCATCTCAAAAGTTCCGTGGCTAAGATCCACTGGGACCTTTTGTCACACCGTTTCTCCACCCCGGCGAAGAAAAGGAAGGAGATAGCGGGTTCTGTCAAGAGACTTCAAGATTCCGAAAGGATATCAAGACACGAGCAGGAGAGAGTACTGCGCTCTCTCCAGTTTGCTTCGGTGACAGACCCAGTGCTAAGAGCACAGCTAAAGGATGCAATCGGAGTTTGGAGAAGTTATGCATCAAACGCGTGAAGAGATCTGAGAAGACCAGCCGCTTCGGCTAAGTACTCTTCTCAGGCCTTGGTCCCAAGCCAGACATCTAAAGAAGTCAGGTTCTTCTTCAGCCACCTCCCCCGTCGGTGACGATTCACTCAGACGCCTCAAAGGAGGGATGGGGAGGTCACTCTCATCGGGAAAAAAGTCCAGGGGACTTGGTCCAGGCTATTCAAGACCTTTCTCATAAAACTTTCTAAAAGCTAGGGCAGTGCTCCTTACCTTAAAGAAAGTCTCCCCGCGTCATTCGTTCCACATAAAGTGGTAATAGACAGCGAGGTAGTTGTAAGATACTTGAATCGACAAGGATCGAGGTCACCACCTCTCAACCAGGTGATGTTGGCCGTCTTCCGATTGGCGGAAAAGAAGAAGTGGTACCTGTCGGCAGTTCACCTTCAAGGAGTCCGCAATGTGACAGCGGACGCTCTATCCAGGTTCACACCGATAGAGTCGGAATGGTCCTTAGACGCAGGATCATTCTCCTTCATTCTGAATCAGTCCCAGAACTGCAGATAGACCTCTTTGCGACGAAAGACAACAAGAAGTTGCCCCTGTACGTGCCCCGTACGAGGACCCCTTAGCGGAAGCAGTGGACGCGATGTCCCTCGACTGGAACAGATGGTCCAAGATTTATCTGTTCCCTCCTCACAACCTTCTGTTGAGGGTCCTCAACAAACTGAGATCCTTCAAAGGGTAGCGGCAATAGTGGCCCACAAGTGGCCGAACAGCGTGTGGTTCCTCCTGGCATTGGAACTGTAGCTGAAGTTTGTACCACTACCAGATCCAGTTCTGACCCAGCGAGTCCAGAAGTCAACTGTCTGCGCTTCATTACAGAAAACCCGGACCCTGCAGTTCATGATTTTCTCTCCCTAGCGGTGAGAAAGTGTT
>NC_090742.1:93755448-93762948 GCF_036898095.1 Palaemon carinicauda | reverse complement strand
TACAGCAGTTGGCGCTGCGGCCGCCCTATTGAAACTTTCACCGTTCGCCACCGGAGAGGCGTTTGCTTGGTTTCAGCACGCAGAAGTCCAGTTTCGTATCAGGGGCGTGACTCACTCAACCACCAAAGCGGATTTTGTTCTTGCGGCGATACCCGAGGACACCTTCCCAGAAATATCCGACTGGGTTTGTGAACAAGGAGACACCCAAATAGCGTATGACGCCCTCAAAACATACCTTCTGCAGCAGTACTCGCCGTCGCCAGCCACCCGTATAGCAAAGCTTTTTCAGCTTTCGCAACAACCGTTGGGAGACCAAAGAGCTTCGCTAGCCCCTCAGGGAAATGACCAGTATCGCTCGCCTTCAACCTGCCGTAGACGGCTCTCCTCGTGAGGTGAACCTACTTCGTGCCCTTTGGATACGCCGTTTACCCGAACCTGTACGCGCTGCCATACCCGATGTCGATAGTTTACCCATAAAGGACTTGATGACCAAATCCGACGCCCTTATGGACAGCCACTTCAAGACCTCCATCAACGCCTCCACCCCTGATGACAACATCAAACGAAGCTGACATGAATGCCGTAGGACATACACGCCTACCCCGTGACGTGCTGAAGCGGCGACAAAGCCGCCCACCACCCATCAATCGCTCGCGCCCCAACGAACGACTTCTACAGCCACTTACTACCTCCCATCCGCCGCAGTTTTGCTACTACCACTTCAGATTCGGGGCAACCGCGAAGAAATGTGCCAAGGATTGTCAGTGGCCAAAAAACGTGTAAGTAGGCCATCGTTTGTGACGGTTGCCTCCCATGTTTCTAATCTTTTCTTTTTACAGGATGCAGGAACAGGCGTGCGATTTTTGGTAGACACAGGTGCTTGTCGTTCTCTTTTGCCAAGGAAACTCTTCAAGGCACGACGTACTATGTCTACATCTGCCGACGTCCGCTTAGTAGCTGCCAACGGATCGGCGATACCCACCTACGGTTACGAGAACCTCACATTATCGTTCGGAAACGGTAAATTCAATTGGAAGTTTCTCGTTGCTGACGTCACAATGCCAATCCTGGGTGCGGATTTCCTCTCTCATTTCCACCTTCTGGTCGATGTCGCCCACCGACGATTGGTCAACGCAGACTCGTACTTGTCGACACCTCTTCAACCCGCCCCCTCTAACCTCACTCTCCACATCAGCGCACCCACGGATGCCTACGCTCACCTCCTCACGTCGTACCCGGAAGTTTTCTATCCAGAACTTCGCCAAACGCCCACGGTTCCTGCCAAGCACGGTATTTATCACCATATCAAGACAACGGGACCCCCAGTCTTGGCAAAATTCAAACGTCTGACACCAGAACGATTGGCAGCCGCCAAACAGACGTTCGCCGAAATGGAGAAAACGGCCCTTTGCCAAAAGGCCTCCAGCTCATGGTCGTCATCCTTACACATCTTTCTGAAGAAAGACGGCTCCCTCCGTCCGTGCGGGGATTACAGGCGCCTGAACATGCAAACAGAACCGGATCACTACCCCCCTCCCAAACATTGCCGACGTGACCTCCTACCTGCACAAAGCGAAGGTTTTCTCTACGCTCGACCTCCTGAAGGGGTATTATCAGGTGCCTATGAACCCAGAAGACATCCCCAAGACCGCCATCACCACTCCGTTTGGTACATACACCTTCAATTACTCCTGTTTTGGCCTTCGTAATGCTGGGGCAACGTTTCAACGTCTCATGGATGGCATCTTAGTGGGCCCCCCTTTCTGTGTTTGTTATGTGGACGACATACTTGTGTTCTCCTCCTCAAAAGAGGAACACCTCCGTCACCTGCGCATCGTGCTCGACCGCCTGCAACAAAATGGCCTTGTAGTCCGGTACGACAAGTGTACTTTTAGCGCCAACGAAGTGTCGTTCTTAGGGCACCGTATCACTCGTGAAGGAGTCCATCCCCTCCCTGAGAAGGTAGCAGCCGTTCAGAATTTCCCCGCGCCCTCAACCGTCAAAGCTCTGCAGGAATTCTTGGGCATGATCAACTATTATCACCGTTTTCTGCCAGCCATTGCCGCCACTCTTGCTCCCCTCTACGCCTCCCTCAAGGGCAAGCCAAAGGAAAGGAAGTGGGGTCCCCTTCAAGAAGCAGCCTTCTGCAATGCAAGAAGGCCCTATCAACTGCTGCGGCTCTCACTTTTCCTATCCCACACGCCCCTCTCCTTCTCTCCGCCGATGCCAGCGACGTCGCTATTGGTGCAGTACTTGAGCAGGTGGTCAAAGGCTAGCCCCGCCCATTGGCCTTCTTCAGCGGAAAACTGTCCAAGGCAGAATCGGGTTATTCTACCTTCGATCGAGAATTGCTGGCGGTGCTTGGCTGTCTGTCACTTTCGCCCTTTCTTAGAAGGTACGCCCTTCGTCATTCGCACAGACCACATGCCTCTGGTGCACGCCTTCACTCGACAGTCTGACACCTGGTCCGCCCGTCAACGCCGACATCTCTCCGCCGTGGCTGAATACAATTGCACCCTCCAGTACGTCCCTGGGAAAATGAATACCGTTGACGATGCCCTGTCAAGAAACACCTTGGCTGCCGTTCAACTGGGATTGGATTACAACGCCTTGGCTGAAGCCCAACGACAGGATATAGAGTATCAAGCTTGTAGCACATCCTGCACGTCCCTCCGTTGGGAAGATTTTCCCCTCGAAGACTCCAACACCACCCTCCTCTGTGACGTCAGTACTGGTAGACCGCGACCTTGGATTCCTGCTCCCATGCGCCGGCAGGTCTTTGATTTCATTCACAGCCTTTCACATCCCTCGTGCCGTTCTACTGCACAGCTGCTGAAGGCAAAGTTCCTTTGGCACGGCATTTCTAAGGATGCTAAGGATTGGGTCCACACCTGTACTTCTTGCCAAATTTCCAAAGTACATCGACACACGGATTCAGGAGTGGGCACCTTTCCTCAACCTCAGCGTCGTTTCGCACACATTCACGTTGACGTTGTAGGCCCCCTACCCACAGCACAAGGACATCGTTGCCTGTTTACCGTCATCGACCGCTCCACTCGTTGGCCTGAAGCCATTCCCATGGAAACTGCAACGTCCGCCTCATGTACATCTGCCTTACTCTCTGGATGGATTGTAAGATTCGGTATCCCTGAGCATATTACTTCTGACAGGGAACCACTTTCACCTCTCAATTGTGGACGTCATTAGCGAATCTCCTGGGCATCACCCTACATCACACAACGGCCTACAACCCCGCTGCCAATGGATTGGTTGAACGTTTTCATCGCACCCTCAAAGCAGCTTTGATTTCCCACTGCAAGGATTGCAACTGGTTTACTCAGCTTCCCTGGGTCCTCCTGGGACTAAGGACCACTCCTAAAGACGCCCTCAAAGTCTCGGCAGCTGAAATGGTGTATGGCGACCCGTTGGTCGTCCCTGCCGAATTTTTTCCTTCTACAACCTCCTCCGACGATCTCCAGCGCATACGTCACGTCGTGGGAAAATTTACTCCGTGCCGCCAGACTTACAAGCCCCCAGCGATGCATCACATACCAACGGACTTGCACTCTGCAACGCACGTCTTCCTGCGCAACGACACTAGCAAGCCACCACTAACGCCCCCTTACACGGGCCCTTTCCTTGTGATCCGACGCAGTCCGAAAGCATTCCCACTAAACATTCGGGGCAAAGAAGACTGGGTCTCCATTGATCGTCTAAAATCTGCTTATCTTCTGCCAGATGACCCGCCTGCAGTTCGCCTCTCCAGATCAGGGCGCCCTATTTAACATGTACAGTGTGTCATTTTTTAGGGGGGGAGCCATGTACCAACCGTGTGTCACACAATTGTACATAATTCCTTTTGCATATATTATGCTTGTATCTTCGCTCTTCCCTCGCACTAAACGAACATGAAAATTCATGTCTGCTGTTTCCTCTGTAACATTGTCTGTCTTGTTAACTTGTTATGTCCTGTTGCCTTGAGGTTTTGTATATAAAAGAGAGTGTTCTATAACAATATAACTCAGTTGATTGCATCCTACCTTTGAGTTCACAACCCTCACTCGGCACCGTTACATTAGTCTCTCCGAAATATAACCATAGTACGGAAAGGAGACATATAACTATTTCTTACTGACTGTTTGAATTGTTGAATTTGACTGTAAATTTTATCTAAAAACTTCTTGACTTGATTATAATAGAGGTTTAGAGGGAACTCATTGGTAATAAAAAATGATTTTAGAAAATTTTCTTCCGCATGAAACCCCAGATAAGTTGAACATACATGATAACATCTATATAACAGTGTTTTTATCAAATTAATTTTGTAGATTTTTGGTTCTGAGCTTAAAAAAATGAGTGCTTAATCCTGTAAAGGTGTTTTTTTCGAAATACTGAGGTCTCAAAGGTATTATGTTTCTGAGAGACCAAGATATCGAGAAAAGGCAAAGTATCATCCTGTTCTTTTTCTTTCGTAAATCTTATGTTACAATGCTTTGTAACTAAATAATCTAAAAACTGGCTTATGTGATCTAAATTTTTGAAAAGTAAAAATGTATCGTCTAAATATAGACGGTACAAAAAAGGCTTAAATTTTACAGGACAATCATTCAACCATTTCCCTTCACAATAACATAAAAATATATTTGCCAAGGTTGGTCCACACGGCCATCCCATTGCTACTCCATCTACCTGCTCATATAACTTGTTATTAAACATGAATGTGGATGTAGTGGTAGCTAGTTCTAATAGTATTTTAAATTGTTTTTTATTGAAACCTTCGAAAATGTCCTCTGGGTTAAGTAAGAGCTGTTCAAGAATTATCTCCAATGTTTCTCTTAAAGGAATGTTAGTGAACGAACTTTCGATGTCAAAGCTGCTCATAATTCCAAAAACATACTTATTCAGACTTAGATAAATTTTTTCTCACTTATTTGTTGTTCGATATTAGAGAGAAAGATATCATTGAAAAGAAGAATAAAAATCTCACAATTCTGTCAGGCAAAATTTTGATTTTCTTTTTACAATTTTTTTTCTTCACGATTGTTTTCCACCTAGACGAGGAAAAAAATTTAAACTTCATTAAAAAAAAAAGAAAGGAAAATAAAAATTCTGTCTGACAGAATTGTTCGGTTTATGGAGTAGTTTTTATGGTATAAGTTTTAATACAATTGGTATTAAAGTAGTGGGGAAAATTGTACCTAAATTTTTTTTTCTAAATCATGATTTTTCTTAATAAATCCAGAAGTTTTTGACCAAATGACTTGAAATTTTTGTATGATGAAAGTATTATATATATCTAAAACATACAAAGAAATGGTGTAATTTGGATCATTAGAAAAAAAATGGCGGACATGACGGACGGTCCCCTTCATTGGGGCACAAGCTGTTTCATTGTTAACGACTCCAAAACAGAGAGAGAATAGTCATCGGCGCTTGGGTGACTATGCGAAAATCCTTATGTGAAAAAGATGTTTTACGTTTATTACAATGATCTCGTATGTTGGAAACTTCTTTCGTTTTCAAAGTACATCCCGTATGGTGAATGACTCCGAGATGAGAATCGATTCCGACTTTGAGCAATATTTTGGTGGCTTCCATGTATTTCCCAATCTTACATTTCGGGCGAGTAAAACAAGATACCACCAAAGACCGCATCAAATTCGGAAGTTTATCTTTGTGGGAGAACAAAGAACCCAGAGTTTTAGGATTTTTTTGCTATGAAATTAAGATTCGCAGCTAGAAAAGTTTTCTGAATGACTTTTTGTATTTGCACCTTAAATGCGTTAGAATGAATTAAAGGTATAGAGGCATATATTAATAATTTAGGCACGTTCGGCAGATAACGTATCAGCACGGTGTGACAGCGTGGGAATACTATTTAATTTAAATGTCATGGAAAACTGCTTTAGATATTAGTACATATATATATATATATATATATATATATATATATATATATATATATATATATATTATATATATATTATATATATATATATATATATATATATATATATATATATATATATATATATATATATATATATATATATATTATATATATATATATATATATATATATATATATATATATATATATATATATATATATATATATATATATATATATATATATATATATATATATATATATATATATATAATATATATATATATATATATATATATATATATATATATATATATATATATATATATATATATATATATATATATATATATATATATATATATATATATATACGTTACTACCTTATTTACGGCCGTAATCTCAAGGGTTCTTGTCTCTACTCAGAATTTGCGATCAGTAAAAATGTAACACAGCAACTTGGGAGCAAAAGAACAAACACCTCAACAAAAGTTACAATATTTATTCACATAATAAAAAAAATAAGAAATAGTAGGTAACGATAATAACCAAAATAAATGAATATACAAATCAAGGGAAAACCAGCCTTAAGATTTTTAAAAGATCACCTACAACAAAATTAAACCCTAACATAAGAAAATGGATATTTTAAATGTGACATTTCAGGCAGCTACCTTTCAAATTACTGGCCACAAAAATCTAACCTAATAAACTTAGGTAGAAGGAAGAAAGAAAAATTAATGGGAAACTTAATATTATTCCTACCTAACACAGACAAACTAATTTAAATGTTAAACTTAACTTAATAAAAAATGAATTACAAAAAAAAAAAAAAATTATATTAATTGATGCAAAGGAATAATCACAAGAAGCTTAGTGGAATGTCTCATAAGGCCATCAAAGATCCAGAGGACCGTACTGCAGACAGGGGCGTGCACATCTACAGGTACTCGGCGATCCACGATCGTCGTAAATAGATATAAAAATATATCATACCTGTAGAAAGCCGCCCTACTTGTCTCCACGAGTTCCAAGAACTCACTGACACTGATGAGCAGGTCAACTGGGTCAAACTGCATTGCCTGCAGGCAATCCAAAATATGACGGGAACACTAAGGGTGGTATGGTAGCCTCCGAGAATCCGGGACGTCAACGGATCTCGCATGCCACAAACCGCACCGTTTTCCCTAGATACGGGCCAACTTGTTCAAAACTCTTCCGACGAACGAGGGAAGGGGCGTGGCTGATGAATGCCGCGGGTGACAAACACCAGCGACCACACACAAAGCAGCGAAGGACGTGATCCCAAAACTCCAGACGTGACTAAAAATTAAGTGGCAAAGCGTCAGGCTGTGAGGAGGAACTCGAACTCACCCTGTCACTTATCACCACCATTCGATCAAGCCTTACACTCGAGTCAACACAGCTCATAGGAGAGAAAAACAACGATCGTTAATAAGGCACTTCAGTAGTTCACTAATACCAGGGGAGAAGGTGGTAAACAAAGTAAAACTGCAAAGTCATATGACTCTCTTACAGAGTTCATGAAACTAAGAAAAATCTTAAATATACGAAAAACGACGCTAGCTTATTAATAAACTTAAAATTAA
>NC_090742.1:93749419-93754948 GCF_036898095.1 Palaemon carinicauda | reverse complement strand
CCGGCCGGCAAAGGCAGGCCGGCACACATCCCCCTATACTGTACTAGTATTCTTCTGTATAGCATATACAGTAAGAAGAAAACTATAGTAAAGGTTTTGGTACAGCACTGTATCTTCTAACACTATTGTGTTTTCTTGCACATCCCTTTGCTGTTGCCCTCAGATAGGAAGCTGAGTTCTTCCCTGTCTATTATCCAGGATTTTAAAATCATTGCTTAGGTGTGAGCTCCACCTGTTTCCTCTGGAAACCTTGCATTGGTTACTCTAGAAGAGATAAACCATTTTTGATTTTATTATCTGGAAGGCTGCAACAATGGGTTGTGAGGGAAACACAAGTGTGTGTCTTTCCTTTCTGAATTGTTATGCTATACTATGCATATCCAGTGATACATAGTTCACTTGATACTTATGGAAATTTCTTCTCTTTACAGAAGGACACTCCGAAGTGGGGAAGTGCTTTCTGCAATGTCAGCAGCAAGAACCTCTGCGGACATGAGTTTTGTAGGAGACACGCAGCATACGCTGTCTCCAAGGATGATCTCCGGTATTGGGACCCTCAGGTATGTACTGTGTGCACTAACCTGATTAATGAGACATTTAAATAGCTAGGAAGAAGCTTCGTACCTGGGTAAGGGGCTTCCAAAAGAACACTTCTGGCCCTTATCTTCCAAGTGAGAAGATGAGGGCGTATTTTTTTCCCTAAGGCATCAGCTGATGCAGTGATTCCCCAGCCTCAAGAGGAGATCCCCTAAGTTCAGATCCAGGTGGATGCTGAAGTCGCGGTCGCGATGCATGACATCCAGCTAAATGACAGGATATCTGATGTGGACGGGTGTCAGGAGGAAGACCTCCTGCAGAAGCCCAGGATGAAGTTCAAGCCCCTCTACATCGGCCGGTCTCCCAGGTAGAGCTGGGACAGGCCCTCTCTTCTATTGTTGGAATGATCCAACAAATGCAGAAGGAGAATCAGGAGAAGGCGGCTGCAATGGAACTGCGAATGCAGTGCCTTGCAGAATCACATGGGCCCCAGAAAAAGCTCAATGTGAAAGACCTTCCCTTGTGCTCAGATGCTAACCCATGGAGGTATGCTGAGCACATGCCGATGACGACTGGAAAGATCGTCATCTCGGATAAGCTGGGCCCAGTTCCCCTGGAGGGTGGAATTCTGGCCCAGCAAGGCATCATATCCGGACTGTTAGGTCCGGCTGAGGAAGGAACCAGCTTCAAAGGAGGAGACAGAGCCGAAGGAGGTCATAGTGATGGACCATGCTAAGGCTCAAGCTCTACTTTCATCCTCGATGAAAGAGAGGGGCTTCTCTAACTCAAAGGTAGCTGCATTGAATAGGAAGCTCCCTTCCTTTGTGTCCTCGCCTACTAGAGCCTTCCCCCTTTTACAGAAAGGGTTTCTGGCTGTACTAAAAGCAATCGAGGCCGGCAAGTCTTGCCCCCTCCCTAGAGGAGTGTAAACCCTTGTCGCTGGCCATGCCTATGGACCACAAAGACTGGAAGGACGTCCATCTTACGTTCTCAGTGGGAAAGTTGGAGGCTGATATTGCCGGACGTCAGTTCGGCAAGGACCTCCCTAAGCTGTCTGACTTTCTTTTGCGAAGTGAGTTCGATACAAAAGAAAGACTGACTGCCTCAATGTCTCTTCAGACTACTCTCGAGACGATGGCAAGTGACCCCAAGGTCCATGAAATGTTCATGGTAGTGGCCAAGCCTCATCTGGCCACAGTGACGAAGGACCTTTATGGCTTCGTCAAGGCAAGGAGAGCTTGTAGGGAGTTCGTGTTTACCTCGGCTACGGTGAGGCACGAGCTAAAGAAACTAATCTCCTCCAACATTTGGGGAAAAGACCTTTTTCCCTACCGACTTGGTCAAAGAAGTTTTTGATAAAGCCGCCTTGGAGAATAGAAACCTTCTCCAGAAGTGGGGCCTGGCTATCAAAAGAAAGTCTTCCCCGGATGAGGGTCCTTAACCAAAGAGGAAGACTATGAGAACTAGGCTACCGTCTCGGCCAGCCAAGCCTCTTAGACAGCAACAGCAACTGCAATTGCCATTGCCCCCAGTGCCCCAGATCGTGGCACAAACCCCGACCACCTTTCAGTGGGTACCCCAGGCCGTGTCGACACAGTCCACGGCATTCACCCCAGCGTTCGAAGGGCAGTCTACTTCCTTTCGAGCAAAGCCTAGAGGAGCAGCCAGAGGCTCGTCTAGACGCCCCTCAAGGGGAAGGGGATTCAGGGGTGGTCGTGGTCAGGAAGGCAAGACCTCAGGACGGCAGTCCAAGTGAGGTGATACCGGTAGGAGGGAGACTTCTGAAATTTCGGGATCGGTGGACCTTCGATTCCTGGGCCCACAGCCTACTCAAGAATGGACTGGGCGGGAGCTGGTACAGCACTCCACCCCCGTACCTTCGGTTTTTCCAACACTCCACCCCCGTTATGGAGGAGTACGTTCAAGAACGGTTGGAGAAAAAGGGTGAAGCCCATCAATTTCTAAGGGAGGCTGTTTTGTGTTCCCAAGAAAGACTCGGAAAAGCTCAGAGTCATTCTGGACTTGTCGCTACTTAAAAAGTTCATAGTGAATTGCAAATTCAAAATGCTAACACTGCAACACATAAGGACCTTACCGCCCAAGAGGGCATATTCCGTCTCTATAGACTTGTCAGACGCCTACTGGCACATTCCAATTAGCCATCGACTCTCCCCCTACCTAAGGTTCAGGCTACAACGAAGACTATACGCCTTCGGAGCCATGCCATTCGGGCTAAACATAGCCCCAATGATTTTTACGAAGCTTGCGAGCGTAGCTCTCAAACAATTTCGCCTAAAGGGAATTCAGGTAGTAGCCTACCTGGACGACTGGTTGGTGTGGGCAGCATCCGAGACAGAATGCTTGCAAGCTTCCAGTCAAGTGATCCAGTTCCTAGAGTACCTAGGCTTCAAGATCAACAGAAAAAGTCTCGACTTTCTCCATCTCAAAAGTTCCAGTGGCTAAGATCCACTGGGACCTTTTGTCACACCGTTTCTCCACCCCGGCGAAGAAAAGGAAGGAGATAGCGGGTTCTGTCAAGAGACTTCAAGATTCTGAAAGGATATCAAGACACGAGCAGGAGAGAGTACTGCGCTCTCTCCAGTTTGCTTCGGTGACAGACCCAGTGCTAAGAGCACAGCTAAAGGATGCAATCGGAGTTTGGAGAAGTTATGCATCAAACGCGTGAAGAGATCTTTGAAGACCAGCCGCTTCGGCTAAGTACTCTTCTCAGGCCTTGGTCCCAAGCCAGACATCTAAAGAAGTCAGGTTCTTCTTCAGCCACCTCCCCCGTAGGTGACGATTCACTCAGACGCCTCAAAGGAGGGATGGGGAGGTCACTCTCATCGGGAAAAAAGTCCAGGGGACTTGGTCCAGGCTATTCAAGACCTTTCTCATAAAACTTTCTAGAAGCTAGGGCAGTGCTCCTTACCTTAAAGAAAGTCTCCCCGCGTCATTCGTTCCACATAAAGTGGTAATAGACAGCGAGGTAGTTGTAAGATACTTGAATCGACAAGGATCGAGGTCACCACCTCTCAACCAGGTGATGTTGGCCGTCTTCCGATTGGCGGAAAAGAAGAAGTGGTACCTGTCGGCAGTTCACCTTCAAGGAGTCCGCAATGTGACAGCGGACGCTCTATCCAGGTTCACACCGATAGAGTCGGAATGGTCCTTAGACGCAGGATCATTCTCCTTCATTCTGAATCAGTCCCAGAACTGCAGATAGACCTCTTTGCGATGAAAGACAACAAGAAGTTGCCCCTGTATGTGCCCCGTACGAGGAACCCTTAGCGGAAGCAGTGGACGCGATGTCCCTCGACTGGAACAGATGGTCCAAGATTTATCTGTTCCCTCCTCACAACCTTCTGTTGAGGGTCCTCAACAAACTGAGATCCTTCAAAGGGTAGCGGCAATAGTGGCCCACAAGTGGCCGAACAGCGTATGGTTCCTCCTGGCATTGGAACTGTAGCTGAAGTTTGTACCACTACCAGATCCAGTTCTGACCCAGCGAGTCCAGAAGTCAACTGTCTGCGCTTCATTACAGAAAACCCGTACCCTGCAGTTCATGATTTTCTCTCCCTAGCGGTGAGAAAGCGTTTCGGGATTTCGAAAGCCAGTATAGACTTCCTTGAGGAATATAAATGCAAATCTACTAGAAGGCAATATGAGTCATCTTGGAGAAAATGGGTGGCCTTTTGTCAAGGCGAAGATTCCGCAGGAGATCTTGACAGACTTCTGCTTATCTTTTTTCCCCACCTCCATGGTCAAGGGTTGGCAGCGAACACGATTTCAGCGTGTAAGTCTGCTTTGACATGACCCATTCTATATGCCTTCCAGGTCGACCTAGGTAACGAGATCTTTAATAAAGTCCCGAAAGCCTGTGCTAGGCTCAGACCTTCAGCACCTCCAAAGCCCATTTCATGGTCTTTAGACAAGTTCTTCATTTCGCTTCTCTGTTGAGCAATGAAGAGTGTGCGTTAAAGGATTTGACACAAAAAGTTATTTTCCTATTTTGCACTCGCGTCCGGGGCCAGGGTTAGTGAGATTGTAGCCTCTCGAGAGAGGCAGGTCGTGTTCAGTTCCTGGATGGGGAAGAACTGAACCTGTTTCCGGATCCCACGTTTCTCGCCAAGAATGAGTTACCCACCAACAGGTGGGGTCCCTGGAGAATCTGCCCTCTGAAAGAAGATGCATCTCTATGTCCAGTAGAATGCCTAAAGGTCTATCTTCATAGAACTTCAGACTTCAAGGGTGGTCAACTATTCAGGGGAGAAACATCAGGCTCAAATTTATCTCTGAATCAACTCAGAGCGAAAATCACATATTTTATTCGCAGAGCGGATCCTGACAATACACCCGCAGGTCACGATCCGAGGAAAGTTGCCTCATTCTTAAATTTCTTTAATTGTATGGATTTTGAACATCTCCGTTCATACACTGGCTGGAAGTCTTCCAGAGTGTTCTTTCACCACTATGCGAAGCAAGTAGAGGAACTAAAAGAGATCTGTGGTAGCAGTGGGTCGCGGTGTTAACCCTACTGTTTAACTCTGCGAGGAACAGTGGTCTTAATTGGGACGATTAATTCCAGGGTGAGTTTGTAGTTACATACTGTACTACAAACTAAGTGAGGGCAATGTGTTGCCCATCCAGACTGTTCCATTTCCGAAGGTGAACCTAGCATAAGTGCAGACATGTGTGCCGAGCGTTTCTAACGCTAATGTCATTGATTTGTAATACAGGCTTTTATGACTTTGATACCTCGGTATCTTAAAAGTGGCATCTAATGTTTTTTCTTTCAGACAAACAAGCTCTGTTTACTATCATACTTATGCTTAAAGTTTTGGGTTATCCTCTTCTTATATATATATATATATATATATATATATATATAATTGTGGTTAACCTGTCTATTTATTGCCTGTCAATAATCTGGTTCTTGAGAACCTTGCGTCTCCTTCACCTGTGTCAATTTATTGGTATAATTGAGCATTCATT
>NC_090742.1:93741919-93746919 GCF_036898095.1 Palaemon carinicauda | reverse complement strand
GCCACCCTATTGAAACTTTCACCGTTCGCCACCGGAGAGGCGTTTGCTTGGTTTCAGCACGCAGAAGTCCAGTTTCGTATCAGGGGCGTGACTCACTCAACCACCAAAGCGGATTTTGTTCTTGCGGCGATACCCGAGGACACCTTCCCAGAAATATCCGACTGGGTTTGTGAACAAGGAGACACCCAAATAGCGTATGACGCCCTCAAAACATACCTTCTGCAGCAGTACTCGCCGTCGCCAGCCACCCGTATAGCAAAGCTTTTTCAGCTTTCGCAATAACCGTTGGGAGACCAAAGAGCTTCGCTAGCCCCTCAGGGAAATGACCAGTATCGCTCGCCTTCAACCTGCCGTAGACGGCTCTCCTCGTGAGGTGAACCTACTTCGTGCCCTTTGGATACGCCGTTTACCCGAACCTGTACGCGCTGCCATACCCGATGTCGATAGTTTACCCCATAAAGGACTTGATGACCAAATCCGACGCCCTTATGGACAGCCACTTCAAGACCTCCATCAACGCCTCCACCCCTGATGACAACATCAAACGAAGCTGACATGAATGCCGTAGGACATACACGCCTACCCCGTGACGTGCTGAAGCGGCGACAAAGCCGCCCACCACCCATCAATCGCTCGCGCCCCAACGAACGACTTCTACAGCCACTTACTACCTCCCATCCGCCGCAGTTTTGCTACTACCACTTACGATTCGGGGCAACCGCGAAGAAATGTGCCAAGGATTGTCAGTGGCCAAAAAACGTGTAAGTAGGCCATCGTTTGTGACGGTTGCCTCCCATGTTTCTAATCTTTTCTTTTTACAGGATGCAGGAACAGGCGTGCGATTTTTGGTAGACACAGGTGCTTGTCGTTCTCTTTTGCCAAGGAAACTCTTCAAGGCACGACGTACTATGTCTACATCTGCCGACGTCCGCTTAGTAGCTGCCAACGGATCTGCGATACCCACCTACGGTTACGAGAACCTCAAATTATCGTTCGGAAACGGTAAATTCAATTGGAAGTTTCTCGTTGCTGACGTCACAATGCCAATCCTGGGTGCGGATTTCCTCTCTCATTTCCACCTTCTGGTCGATGTCGCCCACCGACGATTGGTCAACGCAGACTCGAACTTGTCGACACCTCTTCAACCCGCCCCCTCTAACCTCGCTCTCCACATCAGCGCACCCACGGATGCCTACGCCCACCTCCTCACGTCGTACCCGGAAGTTTTCTATCCAGAACTTCGCCAAACGCCCACGGTTCCTGCCAAGCACGGTATTTATCACCATATCAAGACAACGGGACCCCCAGTCTTGGCAAAATTCAAACGTCTGACACCAGAACGATTGGCAGCTGCCAAACAGACGTTCGCCGAAATGGAGAAAATGGCCCTTTGCCAAAAGGCCTCCAGCTCATGGTCGTCATCCTTACACATCGTTCTGAAGAAAGACGGCTCCCTCCGTCCGTGCGGGGATTACAGGCGCCTGAACATGCAAACAGAACCGGATCACTACCCCCTCCCAAACATTGCCGACGTGACCTCCTACCTGCACAAAGCGAAGGTTTTCTCTACGCTCGACCTCCTGAAGGGGTATTATCAGGTGCCTATGAACCCAGAAGACATCCCCAAGACCGCCATAACCACTCCGTTTGGTACATACACCTTCAATTACTCCTGTTTTGGCCTTCATAATGCTGGGGCAACGTTTCAACGTCTCATGGATGGCATCTTAGTGGGCCCCCCTTTCTGTGTTTGTTATGTGGACGACATACTTGTGTTCTCCTCCTCAAAAGAGGAACACCTCCGTCACCTGCGCATCGTGCTCGACCGCCTGCAACAAAATGGCCTTGTAGTCCGGTACGACAAGTGTACTTTTAGCGCCAACGAAGTGTCGTTCTTAGGGCACCGTATCACTCGTGAAGGAGTCCATCCCCTCCCTGAGAAGGTAGCAGCCGTTCAGAATTTCCCCGCGCCCTCAACCGTCAAAGCTCTGCAGGAATTCTTGGGCATGATCAACTATTATCACCGTTTTCTGCCAGCCATTGCCGCCACTCTTGCTCCCCTCTACGCCTCCCTCAAGGGCAAGCCAAAGGAAAGGAAGTGGGGTCCCCTTCAAGAAGCAGCCTTCTGCAATGCAAGAAGGCCCTATCAACTGCTGCGGCTCTCACTTTTCCTATCCCACACGCCCCTCTCCTTCTCTCCGCCGATGCCAGCGACGTCGCTATTGGTGCAGTACTCGAGCAGGTGGTCAAAGGCTAGCCCCGCCCATTGGCCTTCTTCAGCGGAAAACTGTCCAAGGCAGAATCGGGTTATTCTACCTTCGATCGAGAATTGCTGGCGGTGCTTGGCTGTCCGTCACTTTCGCCCTTTCTTAGAAGGTACGCCCTTCGTCATTCGCACAGACCACATGCCTCTGGTGCACGCCTTCACTCGACAGTCTGACGCCTGGTCCGCCCGTCAACGCCGACATCTCTCCGCCGTGGCTGAATACAATTGCACCCTCCAGTACGTCCCTGGGAAAATGAATACCGTTGACGATGCCCTGTCAAGAAACACCTTGGCTGCCGTTCAACTGGGATTGGATTACAACGCCTTGGCTGAAGCCCAACGACAGGATATAGAGTATCAAGCTTGTAGCACATCCTGCACGTCCCTCCGTTGGGAAGATTTTCCCCTCGAAGACTCCAACACCACCCTCCTCTGTGACGTCAGTACTGGTAGACCGCGACCTTGGATTCCTGCTCCCATGCGCCGGCAGGTCTTTGATTTAATTCACAGCCTTTCACATCCCTCGTGCCGTTCTACTGCACAGCTGCTGAAGGCAAAGTTCATTTGGCACGGCATTTCTAAGGATGCTAAGGATTGGGTCCACACCTGTACTTCTTGCCAAATTTCCAAAGTACATCGACACACGGATTCAGGAGTGGGCACCTTTCCTCAACCTCAGCGTCGTTTCGCACACATTCACGTTGACGTTGTAGGCCCCCTACCCACAGCACAAGGACATCGTTGCCTGTTTACCGTCATCGACCGCTCCACTCGTTGGCCTGAAGCCATTCCCATGGAAACTGCAACGTCCGCCTCATGTACATCTGCCTTACTCTCTGGATGGATTGTAAGATTCGGTATCCCTGAGCATATTACTTCTGACAGGGAACCACTTTTACCTCTCAATTGTGGACGTCATTAGCGAATCTCCTGGGCATCACCCTACATCACACAACGGCCTACAACCCCGCTGCCAATGGAATGGTGGAACGTTTTCATCGCACCCTCAAAGCAGCTTTGATTTCCCGCTGCAAGGATTGCAACTGGTTTACTCAGCTTCCCTGGGTCCTCCTGGGACTAAGGACCACTCCTAAAGACGCCCTCAAAGTCTCGGCAGCTGAAATGGTGTATGGCGACCCGTTGGTCGTCCCTGCCGAATTTTTTCCTTCTACAACCTCCTCCGACGATCTCCAGCGCATACGTCACGTCGTGGGAAAATTTACTCAGTGCCGCCAGACTTACAAGCCCCCAGCGATGCATCACATACCAACGGACTTGCACTCTGCAACGCACGTCTTCCTGCGCAACGACACTAGCAAGCCACCACTAACGCCCCCTTACACGGGCCCTTTCCTTGTGATCCGACGCAGTCCGAAAGCATTCCCACTAAACATTCGGGGCAAAGAAGACTGGGTCTCCATTGATCGTCTAAAATCTGCTTATCTTCTGCCAGATGACCCGCCTGCAGTTCGCCTCTCCAGATCAGGGCGCCCTATTTAACATGTACAGTATGTCATTTTTTAGGGGGGGAGCCATGTACCAACCATGTGTCACACAATTGTACATAATTCCTTTTGCATATATTATGCTTGTATCTTCGCTCTTCCCTCGCACTAAACGAACATGAAAATTCATGTCTGCTGTTTCCTCTGTAACATTGTCTGTCTTGTTAACTTGTTATGTCCTGTTGCCTTGAGGTTTTGTATATAAAAGAGAGTGTTCTATAACAATATAACTCAGTTGATTGCATCCTACCTTTGAGTTCACAACCCTCACTCGGCACCGTTACATTAGTCTCTCCGAAATATAACCATAGTACGGAAAGGAGACATATAACTATTTCTTACTGACTGTTTGAATTGTTGAATTTGACTGTAAATTTTATCTAAAAACTTCTTGACTTGATTATAATAGAGGTTTAGAGGGAACTCATTGGTAATAAAAAATGATTTTAGAAAATTTTCTTCCGCATGAAACCCCAGATAAGTTGAACATACATGATAACATCTATATAACAGTGTTTTTATCGAATTAATTTTGTAGATTTTTGGTTCTGAGCTTAAAAAAATGAGTGCTTAATCCTGTAAAGGTGTTTTTTTCGAAATACTGAGGTCTCAAAGGTATTATGTTTCTGAGAGACCAAGATATCGAGAAAAGGCAAAGTATCATCCTGTTCTTTTTCTTTCGTAAATCTTATGTTACGATGCTTTGTAACTAAATAATCTAAAAACTGGCTTATGTGATCTAAATTTTTGAAAAGTAAAAATGTATCGTCTAAATATCGACGGTACAAAAAAGGCTTAAATTTTACAGGACAATCATAAAACCATTTCCCTTCACAATAACATAAAAATATATTTGCCAAGGTTGGTCCACACGGCCATCCCATTGCTACTCCATCTACCTGCTCATATAACTTGTTATTAAACATGAATGTGGATGTAGTGGTAGCTAGTTCTAATAGTATTTTAAATTGTTTTTTATTGAAACCTTCGAAAATGTCCTCTGGGTTAAGTAAGAGCTGTTCAAGAATTATCTCCAATGTTTCTCTTCAAGGAATGTTAGTGAACGAACTTTCGATGTCAAAGCTGCTCATAATTCCAAAAACATACTTATTCAGACTTAGATAAATTTTTTCTCACTTATTTGTTGTTCGATATTAGAGAGAAAGATATCATTGAAAAGAAGAATAAAAATCTCACAATTCTGTCAGGCAAAATTTTGATTTTCTTTT
>NC_090742.1:93716919-93729419 GCF_036898095.1 Palaemon carinicauda | reverse complement strand
CTTTTTTTTGCCACTGGTTGGAGCATCGTTGCTGGGCAGGCAAGCTCAAAGGCTTTTTAAAACTCTATGAAGACTATAGCTGCCTTCTTTTGGTTAATACAGCTGAGAACGTCAGTTATGCATTCAGAGGTTCCAATTCCCTCCTGATATGCATATAGCTGTTTGTGTAGGGGACCGATTTTGTAATTCATTCTGTTTAGAACCTTTTTTTCCCCTCTTCCTTTCCATGCAGGATACAAGAGCTATTGGTCTCGGATTCCCTGGATCCTTTGACTTGGGGATCGGCTGTGTGTCTTGTTGCCTCTAGGCTTGGGGTTTTGTGTGCTCAAGGTGTGTTCTGTTCATTAACCTCGGGAATGCAGTTTCTCCTGCTGGACCCATGTGTTTGATCATGGTGTAGGTTATCCTGTACGCCTGATTTTTGCACTGCCCTCTATTCCTCAACTGTGCATGGGCTGTCTGTGTCATCCTGTAGCTGACAGGCTATGTTAACTTCCTCCCATCTAGCTGGTGCCAGTTGTTCCTGTAGCATTCTGGTTTCAGGGGAGAGATTAGCTGATTGTGGTCTGTTTGCAAAAGCTGTCACAATTCTTTCAGCCTCCTCTTGTGGGAGAGGGTGTATTGCAACTGGTGCCTTTTTTCCGGCTACTCTGTGCAGCCATATCCATAGTTCTGTGAGTGTTGTATACTGTGAATAAGTTTGCGCACCATTCCATCCATTTTTCAATCCATATGTCACGAATTCTTTCTTGTATATCCTTTTTAGCTGTTTACAGTAGTTCTCTATTCTCTACTGTGGATCTTCTTCTGTAATTTTTTTTTACCCTATTGAGCTATGTTTTAAGGGGGCTAGTGTACCGAAAAATAGCTGGGTGTGAGATGCCGAATTTCATTTTTATGCATTTCCGGCAACTTCATAGTGTTGGCAATGCCAGACGTATGAAATTTTGTGAATTTCGTGCTTCTAAAGCAAAAAAGTGGGGTAACTGGGGTGCCGCATGAGTTGTCATTCCGTGAGACCCATTCCTTCCATTGAATCATATACTTTGCAAATAATGTATAATTGCTTTTTCAAGCTGGGGATACTCCTAAAAAAACGAGCCTAGTTTGATACCTCGTGGGTGGTTTGGAAAATCATGCATAAAAAATTATAATTGTTGCATGTAATTAAAAAAAAATTATGCAACAATTGGCTTATATTGATAAAAAAAAATGTATGACAAGCAAATATCAATTTAGAAGGTAAAACATCTATGTCTGAATGTTGCCAAAACTTCAAGTGAAATTTGACTAAAAAAATGAGAAAAGAAATATGATTGCATAATTATTTTTTTATGTAATTCTGGAAGTTTTGATGCAACAACCAAGTGCAAAGAGAAAGCTAATATGATAAAAAAAAGGGTTTATGAGATATATATATATAGCTATTTATTCCAGGAAAAGGTCTTCCCAGTGAGAATAATTCAAGTGTTAATGATGCTAAAACTTCAAGTGAAGTTTTCCCGAAACTAAATTTTGAGTGATATGAGTGTATATAAATCCCTGAGACTTTTTGATTTATTGATGAATTTTCAAAATTCAAAAATTTTTGGCATTTATATACAATTTAGAAGGGCTCCGTTAGTTTGAATTTAATTTTTTTCCTTTTATTTTTTCACGAATTTTTTTATATTACATTTTTTTTTTTCTGGAATAACTCTGTTAGTATTACTAATCTGGAAAATACTTAAAAATCAAATTGAAGGAAGTAAAAGGCACTACAAGTTCTAATAAAATTTATGAAAAAACAAACAAACAGAAACAAGTTATAACGATGTAAAAAAAAATATTAACCAATTTTTCTCAAATTTGGCGTGAGAGTAGCTCTATATACTCTAAACAATTTCACAAAGTTTCATGAGTATAGAATGAAAAGTAGGGGTTTCTTGTCTTCGGTACACTAGCCCCCTTATGTCTCCTTACTTCTGAGCAGTAGTACCAGGAGTCCTTGTAAGTATAGTTTTCTCTTCCTGCCTTCAGGGGCATTGCTTTATTAGCTGCGTTGTGTAACACCTCAACTAGGTCTTTTTCTAGTTGATCTATGTCCTCTGGATGGTTGTAGTGTACTGTCCATTCCTCTACGGCCTGATGGAAACAGACCCAGTCTGCCAGGTCTTGATTCCATCTTGGTGGAGGTGGTGGAATTGGAGGTAGCTGTTGAATCTTCAATTCTGTTACTGTTGCAAAATGATCACTAACAAGGGTTGAGTGCACTCGCCATCTAGTTAGGAAGCTTACTGCAGTTGTGGCAAAATTTTGATCTAGTCTGACTCCTCTTAGAAGTGTACCTTGCCCGGTTTCCAGCAGGGCTACTCCTTCAAACTGTTCTAGGGCAAAGGCTATGTGTTCTCCTGAAGGGTTTGTTGTAGCTCTCCGGGCTCTTCTCTGTTTATTTTCCTGTAGATGTTGTATATGTCTACCCTTTGCTTCAGTAAAGTTACTGTCACTATCAGTGTCTTTACATTTTTACCAACGGGTATTGGGTTGTGTAACCTTGTGGTTGGTATTGTTATTCTGACTAGTGTAGCTAGGCCTTTGTCTCTGCCTATCTGTGGGGTAGTGTAGGCATTGTAACCTGCAATTTTGATCTTTGTGGTTGTTGTCAGGTATGTTTCTATCCTCTGTTTTGTAGACTGCAATTAGAGAGGACATTTTGGGCCTCACTCCTGCTGAATTCCAATTAAGGATCTTCATTCCTGAGTGTATGTTGAAGAGTATTGTCAAGGAACCATAGGGGCAAAGGCAATTGCCTTAACCTCTATTGATGGAGTGGATGAGGTGAGGGTGGATGAGGTGATGGTGGCTGAGGTGAGTGGGATGGTGGGGATAGGTTCTGATGAGGCGGATGTTGAAGGTGCAGGTAAGAGTGGTGATATTGGGGTGAAAGGTGTGGGTGTTGAGACGTGGGAGGTGATCTCCTGGATAGCGTTAGAGGGATGGGATGACTTGGGTTTGCAGAGGAAACCCATGAGCACTTTTTCAATGCTGGCTGCAATGGTGTCAGCAATGATCTGTCCTGTCACAGCCTTTGTGGCAACGTCAGTTAACCTTTCCCTAAGAACCGTGATCTTTATGAAGGTGATTCTTAGTAAGAGTTTTGGAGCCTGGGCTGTCGAGGTGGGGGCTGTTGAGGAGGATCTAGCTTTGGAGGAGTCTCTTCTTAGCTCTTCCCGAGTGTAGTATATCCTCCTTGGCAACCCTTTCAGGGCATCCCCAGGCCATGGCTGTTTGGCCTTTCTTACAGTTGGGGTAATAGATATGCCCACTGCCTTTTTGTTTATGTAATCCTGGGTTGGGTGCCTCTGGCTGCATACTGCACAGGTGGGGAAATTTGCTGGCATTGGTCATTGTGGTGACCAAACTTCTGGCAGTTGTAACATCTTAGAGGATCTGGGTAGTACTTTACCCAGAAGCTTCCGAAAATCCCAAGATCTACTTTTTTGAGGTCTGGCCCCTTAAAGGTGACAAGGATGACCTTTGTTAGGTATTCAACCTTGTTAGTCATCCTATCTGTTGCTGTTATGCTGAGCAGTTTGGTTAGGTGGCTCTCCATCATATCAGTTGGGTAACCCAGAACTACAGCGTTCTTACTCTTTTCCTCATCTCTGAGTTCTTTCAGGCGAACGAGGGAGGTGCCTTTCAGTGTAATGTGAGCTCTGGCCTCTTTAGTGGAGATTTTCCATTGACATTGGCGGTTAGGTTTAGGAACAATCTTGAGGTTTTTGTGCTTTTGTTCAAAGGCCGCTATTGCCTTGAAAGCCTCTAGGGAGTTACTGGCTACTACTCTAAATTAATAGCTCATCCCAATGCTCTGCTCATCAGCAGTTGGAGTCTTTCTTCCTTCATTGGTTCGTGTCTGGGGTCCAGTTTCAGCTGAGGCAGGGTTCATTCTTGCTTATCTTTTCTTTCTTGTAACTTGCGTCTATTCCTGGCTGTCTTGGACCTGCTCAGTGTCTTCCTGTGTTCGTTTCCTGTTGAATTGTTCCTTGGTTATGCATTGGTCCAGGTCCGGAACACTTCCCATTTCTCCAATAGCCATTAGTTCCAACTCTTCCATGGTCAGTGCATTTACCTTCTTCCTAGCCAAGTCCATAGAGGGGGGTTGAGAACAGACAGTGCGTCTGGTTAGGTTGTCTAACCTTTTAAGCCATAAGGCCCCAGACAAAGTTATATTCAAAGATAGAAAGATGAATAACAGAATCTGCAAAAGAATGATTAGCCAGGGAATCCCTATCTATCCTATTGGTAGCTATTTACTAGCCTACACAAATTGCAGCTGGGGAGCCTCCTTACTGCTTACCAAAAACTAATTCGGGGACGTTTTTAGGAGTGTGAATAAAAATATTTATGTGATTTATAAGTCCTGGTTTTTTACGCCCCATCCCAGAACTCCTATCACCTATCCTTGGGTTATTGGTGCTAAGCCTAGGAGCCCTATGCCACTTGCCACATATGGTGAGAGTGGGAAGTTTTGACCCTTGAATCCTGTTTTGACTGGAGGTTTAAATGCCACAAGGGCTACCAGATGTTCCACAGGAGGGTCTGTTAGTTATCAGAAGAGTTATGAGTGTTATGGAGTATAATAGCCTAACAAGTTTTTGATTTTTCCTTGTGAAAAAGATTGAAAATCAGTCGGTATTTTGAGGGCAAGGCCCTTGTCAGTAGAGATGAAAGGCGGCCAAGAACAGCCTATACAGTAGGGGTAGCACAAGGCAGCCCCTAGAGGCAGGTATACAAAATATATCAAAGATATATTTCACATTTATTGTTTACTTGACAGTACGTTATTTCGCTTTTATTTACATAAACTCCCGGATACCTTTTAAAATAATTTGTTTCTTGTTAAGCATGGGATTTAGGAGTTTATGTTTTGAGTTCCTTCTACTTCTCATGAATCGTAATCACCAAGTTGTAATTAGCTATTTAGATTTACTATTATTACTTTATTGTGGCTAAAGTTCATGTTCATAAAGTTAATTTGGCTGATTCATGATAAATGTTTTCTTGATTAACCTTTTCAAACCCAAAGCTATAAACGAAATAACAAAGTTTAGCAGAGGCGACCATATAATGTCTCGAAGAAGAGGTGACGATATAACTACCAAAACGCAGAATAGCAGTTGTGACTCGAAGACCAGAACGACAGGACCTGTTGTTGAACACTCCTACATGGTTTTTGTGTATCAGCCGATCTGCTTATAGTCTTCATGGATGACAGAGTTTAATGGTATAATTAATATGAAGATTTACTATTAAGAAGTTTGCCGAGGACAGCTACTATTGACGATGAAGGCGAAATTCAACAAAACTACCGAAGGATTTGGGGAGAGAAAGGAGACGGGTTTTTAGCAGTTTGGAGGTAAGAATCGAGTTACATTTACGGGTGTTTCAGTCGATTTTCAAATTGCTTATATATGAACTTTGTCGGTTCATTAACCTAACTTGTACGTCCTATAAAATATTACCTGATAGTTCGTGATATTTAGAAGGAACTTGATAATTGTTATAAGTGTTATTTTCTTGTGAACTTTTGCAAAACTCAACGAGGTTTAAGTATCAGAGGTTAAGCTAACGAGTAACTCAGTTCTTTCATATATTAACGTTAAAAAACTTCTAAAAACTTTAAGACTGGGCTATTGAGCTTGCTTATATGTTGGCTAAGTAGACTAAGCACTGGAAAAAAACTTATACTAAATTTCAAGCTAGGCATTTATCCTAGTAAATAACTTTAAATTTGTATCAGGCTAGCCTAAAACTTAGCTAAATACTAAGAATATTACGATCTTTGCTATCTAATTTATTACATTTTATATATTTACATTTAAGTAAAAACATTTAAGGCTTACGCCTTAGTCTAAACCATAGATGGCCATGACCTCTATTATAGATATTTCATTGTATTGTCAGGTTATGGAAAAATTCAGTGGTGACCATGTTGTGCTGGAGTGGTGTCTGGCGTAAGGTCATCTCTCCAAGAATATAGCACGGTTTGGAAGGGTTACAGTGCACAAAGGACAAGGATTCTCTCAAGCAAAGGGATTAAATTTTATTTTACTCAGTTATAAATTTTCTATTTCATTTTGACTGTTGTAATTAAATATAAATTAAACGAGTTCTTTAATTTACCCTGTCACCATTAATTTGTATATCATTGCATGATTTCAAGTAAAAAAGTTTTTCCATATGGCGACCGTGACAGGATTCGTGCAATCCTTAACCTCCCTGTCCTTTGTGTTGTAAGCCTTTTATTGTGGGTGGGGCTGTCCTCGGCTTCTTTATTTTTCATATTTGATATAGGCTTATTGCTATATGTTGTGAAAGCATCAAATTTGTGCTCGGTATTTGAATATTTTTATTGAAGTGAATATATGTCTTTTGTAACACGGATAAATATTCGTAATTGCTGGAAACTTTGATTTGTGTTTATCTAGGTTTGGTATTAGATTAACTTTGTAGAATTATTAACATGTCTGAGGATATATTGAAGAAACGGCGTTCTTACGGTCGGCAAAGAGTAACAAAGATATATAATACAGTTCAATCGAATCTCGAAGGATTGTCTGAACAAGATAGACTTTTGTATATTCACAGACTTGAACAGTTAGAAAAAGAACTGTTAGGGTTAGACCAGGAAATATTGAACTATGTCATAGATAAGGAAGACGAAAGCTCCATTGAACAAAAGATTTTCACAGATGAAGACTACCAGAAAAAGATAATGTCAGCTTTGTTAAGTTTACAAAGGCAACAGGCTTATAGTTTAGAAACTGTAACCACGCCTACCCCGGTAGTTAACCTTAAGAATGAGTTAAGGATGCCTCAAGTTCCTTTACCTGAATATGACAACACCAAGGGTCAGTGTTTAGTAAAGTTCTTTTATGAATTTGAAAAACTGACTGACAAACAAAATTGGTCAAATCACTTAAAGTTTATGTATCTACGAAATCAGTTGTCAAAGTCTCCAAAGGCACTTGTGGATTCTCTTGATATTGATAACCAGTCATATGACGAGGCAAAGAAATTATTATTGCAAGCATTTGCAACTCCATTAACACAAAAATATGATGCAATTAAGAAACTTGTAGAATTGAAGTTAACTTTATCAGGTGATCCATATGCCTTTGTAGCCTCGATGAAAACTATTATGAATGCATTAAAAAAGCTTGACGTCAAAGTTGACGATGTTCTCTAGTACTTCATATGGCATGGTCTTAATGATCGCTTTCAATCTTTACTAATTCAGATAACAAATGAAAGCAAACCCTCATTAAGTGAAATTGAAAGTAACATATTTGAGGCTGTTGAGAGGTATAACAGAACGAATGAAAGAAATGTTGAGCAAAAGGAGAAAACTAGGACTAAGAATATAGAATCAAGCACAACTCTCGCAACCAAAGTTAGTGTTAGCCCTAAATATAAGTCATGTATCCTATGTACAAAGGATGGTAAGCAAGATACCGCACATTTGCTAGTAAATTGCCCAGTTTTTGCGAATCCTAAAATGAAAGTAGAGAAACTTAAAGAGCTGAATGCTTGTGTTAGGTGTGGCTATCATAATCATGTGACTCGTCAGTGTAAATTCAAGTTTACCCAAAGGTGTAGAAATTGCAGTGGATGGCATTTTACATACCTGTGTGTTGCTAAGGAGAGGCTTAATAGTTCCAGTACTAAAACTTCTGATTCTAGTAATACTGAAACCTCTATGCATACTAGTGGGAAAAAGCCAGAACCGAAGCATACTTTAAATAGCCTCACATTAGCTGAAATTCATCAAAATGTTACTGGTGGTGCTGCAATTTTACCAACTTTTACATGTTCTGTGGCTGAAGAAAATAATGTGGTTCGAGTTTTACGAGATTGTGGTAGCCAGAGAAATTTTATTTGTAATAAGCATGTAAACCATATGAAGTTCCCTGTCCTAGCAAAAAACGTCTATATGACTATTCATGGCTTTAATTCTACTAGGGACCTTGTAACTGATATTGTTAATGTACCTCTCAAGTTAGGTAGGGAATGGCATTCCATCGAAGCAGTTGTTGTACCCAGTATTGATATAGAGTTGAAACTGGAGGGCTTAAATGTCATTGTTAAAGAATTTCAAGATAGACATTACATTTTAGCAGATAAGTTTCTTAGTGGTAGTGTGGACACTATTGGTAACATTGGTCTTATCTTGGGAAATGATGCTGACTTTTTGCTGTCGCTAACTACACACAAATTTGGATTAAGCAATCCCTCTGTGTATCTTGACACTCCAGTTGGTGTCATGCTCACAGGTAATATTAACAGAATGATGAAAAACTTGGATTATTTACCTAACATTAATATTGGAAATAGTTCACATACTGCGGTTAGCACTCAAGGAGACACACTTTGTATGGAAGGGGAAGCTGCCCAGACTAATAGACAATTACAATTCCTCGATAGACATAGCTTTTTGGCAGTCTCTCAGTCTGAACTTCGAGATGACGATGTTGACTTGATTTCCAACAGATCACCGGCGAGTATCAAAGTTCAAGAAGCCAACACTAATTCAACCTATGCTATTTTTAACAAAAAGGGTAAGCTAAAGCAGTCTGAATTGATTAAAGCTACGGAAGAAATGCTTGAAAAGCAATGCATTGAATATCTGGACTATGAAAAATCCCAGCTATCTGAAGATGACACAGAAACCAATAAAAAGCTAGTAAAGTATGTTCTTGATAGTACAGAACGAGATGAAGAAGGTAGACTAGTAATGCCACTGATGTGGAACAACAAGATATCCCATTTGTTAGGGAAGAACTTCAATTTATCCCGGATGATACTGAAGTCTAACTTAACACGTATGAAGAATAAACCTGAGCATTTAAAGATGGTTAATGATTTATTTAAAGAGCAACAAAATCTGGGAATCATAGAGAAAATTGAAGATATTAATTCTTTTATAAATGAACATCCAGAAGCTAGTTTCTTGCCTCATATGCCTGTGTTCAAAATGGCCAGAGATACGACCAAGTGTCGAGTCGTGTTTCTGTCTAACTTATGTGAGAAAAACAAATCTGCGAAGAGCACTTATAGTCACAATCAGTGTATGCTTCCAGGCCCTTGTCTGAATCACAAAATTGCAACTTCTCTGATTATGCAGAGATTTGACTCCTATATGATTTGTTTTGACTTGAAAAAGGCATTTTTGATGATAGGACTCAAGGAAGAGGATCAGAATAGATTGTTGTTCTTATGGTATCGAAATATTCTTAAGGGTGACTTTACTGTTGTGGGCTATAGGAACAAGCGTTTAAGTTTTGGCCTAAGGCCTAGCCCTTGTCATCTCATGCTAGCTTTGTTCAAAATCTTGATATTGGATGTTGAGAATGACAATGAGGAAATGGTTAATTTAAAGAAATCGCTGTATAATACCATTTACATGGACAATGGTCATATTCATGTAACTCTGCCAAGGCTTTATATGAAGCGTACTACTGTCTCCCTAATATCTTTGGACCATACAAATTTGAATTGCAACAATTCGTAACAAACGATGCAGAACTGCAAGAAATAATTGACCGAGATTATGATAGTGAAACACCAAAAGAGGTAAAGTTGCTCGGCATGGTTTGGGATAGGGAAGCAGACACACTAGGCCCTGGTAAGATTTTCCTTGATACGCAAGCTAGCACAAAGAGGTCAATTTTGTCAACATTGAATAGTATCTATGATATATTTAATATCTATGGACCAATCTTGAACAGGGCCAGGCTGTTTCTTAAAAAGCTTCAAGAAGACAAGACTATCACATGGGATAACCCTCTCTCAGAAACATTAAAAAGGGAATGGACACTTATTGGAAAACAGGTGAATTCTACTCCTAAAGTAGTAATTCCTAGATTCCTGGGTAGGAGAGATGGTACCTATAAACTAGTAGCATTTTCAGATGCAAGTAAGGATATTTATGGAACTGTGGTGTATATTGTAAATGTCTTCAATGGTAATACAAGTTTTTTGACTGCCAAGAGCAGGGTCGTTAACAAACAGTTAGAGAAGAAAACCATTCCTGTAATTGAATTTCAAGCTTTGGGACTAGCCACAGAGACACTAATCAGTTTATTTCAAGAACTTGCTGGTCAATCAGTCGTTACTCCAATCAAAATTGTGAGCATGGCGATATATTCAGACAGTATGGTTGCTCTTAATTGGCTTTACTCTTATACATATAAGTATGATAAATTGCAGAAGAAAGGAGTTTTTATTCAAAATAGGTTGAAAGCTATAGGTGACTTGTGCCAAGTTTTCCCAATAACATTTTCATTTGTGAATGCATATGATAATCCTGCAGATTATATTAGTAGATGTGTCTCATACAGGAGACTTCAGAAGACTGCGTATCATGGTGGACCCGAGTTTCTTAAGAAACTTCATAAAGATGAGGTTCAGTTTAGTTTCAAGGTGCCAAACCTCCTTGAAAAGAGAGATGAAGTACCCGGCCCCGAAAGGGAAGATACTTCCTTAATCACTGTCTCAACAGATTCTGAAAGTAAAGAAAATAACAAGAAAGACATCAATAGCATTGAACACTTGATACCCCTGACTAAGTTTTCCAGTTTCCATAAGCTAGCAACTGTTCATAGGATGGTGTTGAAATTCATCAAAAACATCAGAGAAAAACTAACAAATAAAGGAATCGACGTTCAATGGGGAAATTGTGTCAAGGAGAAAAATCTTTATGCTTTAGCATGTAGGCAGATAATAGGTAAAGAACAGGAAAATAACTTCCCAGAAGTTTGTGAATTCTTCAAGAAAAGTCATACATTAAAAAGAAACATTCCCAATTTGGTAACTCAAATGAATATTTTCCAGAGCAAAGACACTTTGCTAAGAATCCGGAGTAAATTCGGAAGAAACGAACAGATTTTCTTTCTTGTGCTGTTACCTAAGCATAGTTTGCTAACTAAATTGCTTATTCGTGATATGCATGTTAGTCTAGGACACGCTGGTGTGTATTCGATCTTGGCTCAGTTACGTAAGCAATTTTGGATAATCCACTTTTATTCCACAGTAAAGAAGGTACTTAGAGAATGTATAACTTGTAGAAGGCTTAATGAGAGACCAATCAAAGCAAATCAGAGTGCCTATAGGGATTTTCGGAGCAATCCACCACCTATTCCATACAGGTATATTTTCATAGATTACATCGGTCCTTATACAGTAATATGGAATGGTGAAAGGAAGAAGATTTGGTTATTATGCGTGACATGTTTGTGGAGTCGTGCCATCAACTTGAAGATATGTTTATCTGCTGATACTAGAGACTTTCTCAAGGCCTTCCAACTACACATGTATGAGTTTGGCATCCCGGAATTTTGCATATCTGATTTGGGATCCCAGCTAACTGCTGGTAGTAGAATCATTGGAACCTTTCTCAACGATTTTGAAACGCTTGCCTTCTTTGAAGAAAATGACATTAAGCCCCTGAAGTTCGAGCATTATGCCAAAGGTAATAGTTCTTTGGGTTCGCTAGTTGAAAGCTGTGTAAAAATGGTGAAAAAGCTAATCTTTAGTTCTATTAAGAACACTGTGCTTGATTATCAAGATTTTTACTTCCTTATTTGTCAAACTGTCCATCTTATTAACAAAAGACCAATTGCTTTTAAGGATAGTCTGAGAGATGCTTGTATTGATAATGTAGAAAACCCAATAACTCCTGAGTGTTTACTTAAAGGCTATGATCTGGTATCAGTGAACATTATTCCCGAGTTGCAGAATTCTTCTTCAGATGACACCAATTGGGTGCCTGGTAGTAGTGCTATTGATGATGTTAAGGATAATTACTATAAGCTTAGACAAGCTAGAAACAGACTAGTTGAGGCATATCATTCAGAATTTCTTGCAACTCTCATTAATCAAGCAGTAGATAAAAGGGATCGTTACAGACCTGTCAATCATAAAACCTTGGCTGTTGGAGATATTGTTCTGTTAAAAGAGGACGCAAGCAAACCAAGTACTTATCCACTTGGTATAGTAAAGAAGACAGAAGTAAATCACCTAGGGGAAGTAAAAGCAGCTCGTGTGCTTAAGGGTAAGTCTCGTGAAGTTGTGTACAGGACAACAGATTCACTCATTTTGCTTCTTCCTAAAGAAGGATTTCATACTGTTGTTGAAGTTGAAACTGAATTACCTATTGATCAATTAAAAGTCAGAGAGAGAAGTAAACGGGCCGCTGCACTTGAATCTATGAGAAACACAGAACTCTTGGTTCAAGAGGGCCTAGTATAATAGGCTTACATGGTTATGTATATTACCATATTCTTTGGGGGTAAGATACACATGGGCTATAAAGAGTGTGTAATGAAATTGTTGCTGGGAGTGAGTAAAGGGTGAACAAATGTTTTCTTTGATTAAACTTAGTAAACTTTAATCAAATTGTTGCTGGGAGTATACAAAATATATCAAAGATATATTTCACATTTATTGTTTACTTGACA
>NC_090742.1:93692748-93695248 GCF_036898095.1 Palaemon carinicauda | reverse complement strand
GTTTTTATGTTCTCAGTCCTCCAATTTTGTTACTATTTTAACTGTCTTCTAATTTACTTTTTATGTTAACTACCATCTAATTATGTTCTTATGTTAATTGCCATCTAATTTATCTTTTATGTTAACTGTCCCTTAACTTTATTGTATGTTATTTGTCCTCTAATTCAGCTTTTATGTAATTGGCCCGAAATTTAATTTTTATGTTAACTGCTATCTAATTTAGCTTTTATGTTAACTACCCATAATTTATTTTTGTGTTACATGCCCTCTAATTTAGTTTATCTGTCAACTTCTATCTAGATTAGTTTTTTTTTATTTATTAACTGGCGCCTAATTCAGTTTTCACGTTACCTTCCCTCTAATTTAGTTTTATCTTAATTGTCCTCTAACCTATTTTTCCGGTTAACAGCCATCTTATTTAGCTTTTGTGTTATCTGACATCTAATCCAATTGTTATGGTAATCGCCCTGTAAATTAGTTTATATGTTTACATCACTCTAATTCAGTTTCTATGTCAACTGACCTCTAATTTAATAAAAATGTTTATTGGCTTTTAATCTACATTTTGGCTATGTTCCCTATAATGTGTGTTAATTTTAAATGATCTTTAATTATTTTTTTATGCTAACTACCCTCAGGTTTACTTTTATGTTAACTGCAATATAATTCCTTTTTTATGATAAGTGACCAATAATTTAGTTGCAATGTTATTTGCTCTACTATTTAGGTTTATATTAACTGCCTATAAATTAGTTTTCTTGTTAACTACCCTTTAATTTAGGTTATATGGTAATTGCCCTGTAATTTGATGTTTTGAAAACTGTCCTGTAATATAGTATTTTATTATAACTGACCTATATTTTTTTATTAACTAACCTATAATTAAGATTTCATCTTAAGTGGCCTCTTATCTAGTTTTGATGTTAACATCCCTATAATTAACTTTTTATGTTAACTACCTTCTAATATATGATTTATGTTAACTACCCTATAACTTATGTATTATTTTGATTATTTTCTGATTTAGTTTTAATGTTAATGATCTTCCGAAATAGTTTTCATAATAACGGTCCTCTAATTTAGTAGAGACCAGGGGCTTTATATATGTACCAGTAAAGGAAATAAACTGTTATTTTATCAGCAATAAGTCTACATGTAAGTAGAATATTTATTAGCATTTACACTATAGGAAAATTTGACACATCAATATTGCAAAGAAAATTATTCCACGCAAAAATAATCAGACGTTATCAAGGTGACGATTAAGCAATTTCTGGAAATAAAAATTGTTTCTAATTATCATATTATATATACAAACCAAAAAGTACTATCAGCTAACGATCAGGCTGTTTAAGTAAAACTCCTTAAAATATCTTGCTAAATGTGTAAAAAAAAAGTTACTCCTAATGAATCATTAAATATAAAAAGTAAAATCGTTATATTTAATGTTTACGAATGAGTACCCTAATATAATGCCAGACCTCTGTATTTCATAATAAGCGGTGAGAGTTTAATCAAAGCCATTGAGATTCATACACAATCTGTTCTTTTTTTAGGATTTATGACACCATCATCATTTGAGTAATATTGAATATTAATATACAAAAACGATTCGAGATTCATATGAAAAAGCAAAAAGAAACGTAGTGGTAACTTCAAAATTAATGTAGAAATTTGCATTGTGGTCATAATTTAAGAAACTATTTCAATAAGTTATTTCACTTACGAAACGGGAACTTATAACCAATAATCCGCCTCCACGATGTTCTAGAAGAGTTGGAAGACCCCGTCGTACATGGCTGAGGACTAGGAGACGGTAAGTAGGATATGATGAATAGAGACGTTTTTATCTAAAAGCTCATGATAGAGACGACTTACGAATTCTAACCGTGGCCCTTTGCATCAATATGCTTAGGAAGAGATGATGATGATGATGATGATGATGATGATGATGATAATGATGATGGTGGTAAAACAATATGTGATATCATGTTTAGCCTTGTTTCGTAGAAGTATTTATTAATTCCTCTTTTCTATATTTTCATTATAATCATATACACATGATAACAATTGTACTGGAAAATTTCATCAGCAAATAGACATATATTAATATTTAATTAAAGGTCTTCATTGTCCTTTCTGACTTTCTCAAACTAATTTTCTTTCCTTATCTTACATGGTATGTAAATGTTTACAAGTGTCTAAACTAATATGTTCATTAAATATTTTTATGTTTCGATGCCTCACTGATAGTTTATATGAAAATAAGAAAATAATATCACCAATTTATCTAAATAATCAACATTCAAAAGATTGTCTTAAAAAAGTAGTATATGATATCCAGCTGACGCTGTTAATAACGGTGAGGATCAATATTTTTCCTTACGGATCTTCCATTGAAGATCCTGTAACAAACAACAATCAGAAGTTGGAAATCAACATATGATAAAAAGATCATGAAATTCGTTGCTACGAAGTTTCCGCCTTAAGAGATTCTTTC
>NC_090742.1:93670248-93682748 GCF_036898095.1 Palaemon carinicauda | reverse complement strand
TCAGGACCACGATATATAAGCAACAGAGAGAGGTGATCTCTCTCTCTCCTTCCTAGAAAGTCACTCTGTATACCAGGTCTAAAGACCTACTTTAACTTGACGGACTCGAGGCGAACAACAAGTTGTACATGCACATACATTAACTGAAGGACGGTGTATATTCAGGACCGTTTATCAGCCGAGGAATTCAGGGGAACCATTTATCCCTTGAAACGAAGGACTACAAACAGAACTATTACGCCAGCACTTAATAGACTGTGAGTGTGTTTGACGTCACGCCAAATACACTCACAGAGTGACAGCGGTGAATCGACGTCCCAGAGTGACCGCGGTGATTAGAACATCTCGTCAGCCTTCCCCACACCTGACGAAGGCTCATACTTCAGCGACGGCAGATGGGCTACAATTGACGTATAGGCCCAATTAAATCAAGGAAACATCTAACTCTTCAGCCAGTGTCAAGACTTTTGAATTCAACGCTACATGTTTATGTAAAACCCATTCCTTTTATGACTGCTTTGTAAGTGAGTGTTGAACCTTTTTATGTCTAGTAAAGGAATAACTTGGCAATCATTATCCCTCACCCACGTAACTTTTCTTATGTTAACTCCGGAGAGAATCATTAAGTATTAAACAAGAATGGAATAAAATACAATTAAGAAATAGTAATAAAGGTAAAAATACTATACAATTCATCAGAAGATTTATTGAGAAGCTTTATTATAAGAAAAACCAAAGGAATCATCACAAATGATGCAGCGTTAAGGGATACATTGCCGTGTTATGTGAAGTGTTTGAACTAATACTGGCTTTATTTCAGATACGTGTTGCATTCATTATACGTTTTGCCTTATAAGTGTCGAAGAATTTCGAAACAATTTCAAGAAAATAGCGGGAAACAAAAGGAGGTTGTGAACCAATGGATATGTGAGTAGTTTGCATGCTTTCGTTCGCTCTCTCTTTTTGTATAATCAATAATGTCTCTCGATAGAATGGGAAGTTAGGGCATTTGTCTCGTTAGAAAAATTTTGGTGTGTTTTATTTTACTTTTTTTTCCAAAGTGGGCTATGAGTCTTGATAATATTTTCCAAAGACTCACACAATACCAGTACGACTTGAGATTAACTGCAGACAGACGGTTGCGAAGAGCTAGTGTAGGAAGACGTCAAAATTTGACTAGAAATACTAATTTGAGTAACCGAAGTTCAAGTCCTTTAAGAGCAAATATCGCCGATATGAATTCCGCTGGGTTGATCACACAAACCGCACGGTTTTGTGGAAATGTAGGTATGGATAATCCCGAAACACAAAGATTAGAGAAATACAGTGTAGATAAGTGGATAGTGGATACAGAGAATAGGGTCGTTAGTTTTAAAATAACTGATGAAATAGCAAAAATCAAACAGGCAATGTTGTTAGTCAACGTAGACGTAGGGAATGCCTACCCTACATTAAATGGTAAGGCTTTTGAAAACACTGAAACTTTCAACGAGTTGAAGGAGGAATGCAGACTATTGTGGCAATCGACCAAGGAGACCGATCGGTTGTTGAACTTTTATAGGTTTACCTCAGCTAAATTTGAAGGTGATTCAATGCCCAGTTTGTATACCAAGGCTCTGAATCATTTAGGAGTAGTTAGGGAAGGCATTTTGTCATTAACCACAATCATGGTAGGAGACAGAACCCAGTTTAGTGATGATAATAAGAAACTGGTAGATTTAGAAGATATTCTGACTTATGTGGCCTATGGTACATTGTATGCAGCCTTTGGGGAAAAAGAAAGGAAGGCTTTTAAAGACCCAAAAGTAGATCTTGCCCAGAAACTCACAAAAACTTTTAGCCAAATTCAGGAAGTGATACAGAAAAACGAGACCCAGATTGACGAGGTCACTTTTTCGGCGAATACCAAACAAAAGAGCTATCAGAATTACAGGGAAGATAAAAATAACGAGTCCAGTAAGAATAAACATTACCGTAAAAATTATCATTATAACCAGCCCCCTTACAAATCAAATGAACAAAGCAAAGGAAATTATAATGAAACATATAAATCTAGAGGAAATCATCATTATAAGGGAGCTAGACCAAAGAATAGGTATTGCCAGTATTGCCGAAGAGGAGGTCACACAGACCAAGAATGTTTGTACCAAGGTAAGAAATATAATAAACCCTCAGACAGTATTCCTCAGACACAAGCAAAGGATAACTCAAACCCTACAAATTACCCCGAAGAAAAACAAGGTAACATAACGTGACTAGAAGAGCTGGAAAGGAGTACAGGAAATAGGGAAACCAAAGAATGGAAGGATGTTGCAGGTAGCGGAGGTACATCCACGTTGCCAGGAGCATATTTATCCTTCCGACAGCAATCACTAACTAAGATAAATATCAAGATAGAAGGTAAAGAATGTCCTTATTTATTAGATACAGGAAGTACTGTATATCTCATAGGGCTCCATACCTTGACTGATTATTTGAATATACCTATTCCCACGATCAGGAGTGAGGATACATAAGTTCAGGGAATAACTGGAAATCAGGCTAACAATGAAGGAGCCATAGATTTAAACATTTAATTGTTAGAGAAGAAGTGTCAAGTGCCATTTTCGGTACTTCAAGAAGTAGCATTTCCTGCTCGAGCTTTGATTTATTATGAAACAATGCAAGATTTTGGCATAGTTTTTGATTGTCAAGACAGAAGAATAATTCTAAAGGGAAATAATCAGTTAGTGTGTTTCCAACTTGTCGATGACAAGTCCACTACAAATTTGGCCAATTTGCAGGGGACCGCTTCGATAGTTGAAACACACTCCGGTTCAGAAAAAAAAGAGAAATCAAAGTAGAATCAGAAGAAAGGGAGAAAGAAGAAAATTTAGCAATTGCACATAGAAAGGGGGAAATTACTTCTTGTGAAGGCAGCATAAATACTAAGGAAGGAAATGCCGACAAAGAATCTGTGAGAATAGATAAAAAGGAATTCCAAGAACTTCTGCTGCTAGGCACATTGAACTCACAAGAGTTAAGACACTTAAGATAAAGAGAATCTCATAACGGAGGAGATGAAGATTCATGTGTTTGTACTCAAGTACAAACTGGGGAAATAAGTCTGATCAGCACAGCATATGAAAACAAAATAAATTTTATATTAGCTAGAGATGTAGTACTACTGCCCAATACTCTTACTAGAGTATATTTAATAACTCGCCTGCACACAAATAATGATGTAATATTGACCCCAGAAAGTTTGCCAGAATATGTCAGAATTGATAATTCATTAGTTTAGAAGGAGGGATTAGCCTGTACTACTTATGTCATGAATTATTCTGATAAAAGACTCCATTTGTTAGTGGGTACCAAATTTTGTACAGAAATATTAGTTACACAGAGATGATTCCGTTAGAGGAAGAAGCATTCTTTACCATAGGAAAAATTGATGCAGGAATAGATAGGGAGAAATATATCACAGATTTTCCTGAGTACAGAAAAAGATTAATAGAAACCTTAAATAAATATAGGCAGGGCATAGCAATTACGGGTGATAGGTTAGGTAGGACTGAGGTGTTAAGACATAAGATAATCCTAGATGATGAAGCCAAACCCTTTTTCATACCTAATTATAGATTACCTATCAGCCAACGTCCAATAGTAGATAAAATGATAGAAGAAATGAAGGAAGAAGGAGTGGTCATACCCTCTAAATCACCTTATAATTCTACCATACTGTTAATTCCAAAGAAAGATGGAAGTTAGAGATTAGTGCTTGATTATCGCAAGTTGAATGCAAACACAGTTCCTGATAGAATGCCCATGCCTGTAATAAATGATGTTTTGGCTCTATTAGGAGGAGCAAATATCTTCTCATCCTAAGATCTACTAAGTGGATATTGGCAACTACCTTTAGACGAAGAATCTAAGCCATTAACTGCCTTCAGCACACATAAAGAACATTTAGAATTTCAGGTAATGCCATTTGAATTAACATCAGCTCCATTGACTTTTGTAAGGTTGATGTTACATATCTTAGGAAACATAGAGAATGTGTCAGTCTATTCAGATTATGTCATTATATTTAGCAAAGGTATGGAGAGCCATTTCAGAACCATAAAAATCGTTTTAGAACGATTAACACAGGCAGGATTAAAGATAAAGATTGAGAAATGTCAGTTCTTGAGGAAATCTTTAGAATATTTAGGATATGTGATCAGTGCTGATGGATTGTGCATGCAAGAGGGGAAAATAAAGGCTGTTGTGGAATATCCTGCTCCACTAAATCTGAAAGGTGTAAGAAGATTTTTAGGAATGATAAGATAGTATAGACCATTTGTCAAAAATTTTGCAACTAGAGCTAAACCATTGACAGAATTAACTAAGAAGGATGTAGAGTTTGAATGGAAAGCAGAACAAGAGGAGGCTTTCCAAGAGTTGAAAGATAAATTAATCCAAGATCATATCTTAGTGTATCCAGACTTTAGCAAGCAGTTTTACTTAGCATGTGATGCTTCAAATACAGGAATAGGAGCAGTTTTGTTACAGAAAGTTAAAACCAGAATGAGGGTAGTATATTATGCAAGTAGAGGCTTAAAAGTGGCCGAACAAAATTACAATACCACAGAAAAGGAATGTTTAGCCATTTATTGGGCACTGAGAAAGTTTTGGCACATTTTGTTAGGACACAAAATAAATGTACTTACTGATCATAAACCCATCTGTGACCTATTCAAAAAGAGAGCTTCAAGTTTAATCGATGGTTTATTAGTGCACTAGAGTTTGCTCCAGAATTTAGATACATTCCAGGTAAGTTTAATACTTTAGCAGATGGATTATCTAGAGCATAAGAGGATACTGAAAGAATTATCACGACTAACACCTTTTGTTCCAGCTGTCAGGTCGTAGACTTAGATCTGGAGAGAGTAAAAATAGAACAAGGAAAGCAAGCAAGTATCAGGAAATTAATAGGAGATTTTCGACAAGATGAAACTTCTAGGTCAGATTTTGAATCAATAAATGGGATATTATATAAGAAAGCTAAGGATAGGAGTGCTTGTTTTAGACTATATGTACTTGACATGCTGACTAAGGAAGTATTAGCTATAACACATACCCACAAGTTGGCAGGACATCCAGGAATCAAAAAGACTCTGAGAACAGTAAGTAGGATCTATTTTTGGCCTGAGTGCAGTGAAGATGCAAAGGAATTTTTAAATGAATGTCAAACTTGTAATAGGCATAAAGGTCATGTAAACGTCAGAGCCCCTTTAGAAAAATATCCTAGTAATTTAAACCCATTTGAGGTAGTTCAGATGGATCATATGGGACCCTTTCCAAAAGCTTTGAGAGGAAATAAGTATATACTGTTTTTCATTGATTATTTGACTCGGTACTTGGAAATTGTTCCAGTTAGAAATGAAACTGCTGTTTCGGTTGCAGAAGCTTTAAAGATCAGAATACTCACCACACATTCGTGTCCGGAGGTACTTTTGTCGGACAATGCACCCAAATTCCCCAGTGAAGTAATGAAAAATCTTTGTGAATTTTTCGAGAATAAGAAATGGGACAGTAGAAAGGCCAAAAATAAGAAGATACTGGATGTACTGCGAACTACCATTAGTCCAACTACAGAAGATTGGGATATAGCTTTAGAGGATGTTCAGTTTACTATGAATAACACAGTGAATGAGACGGTGGGAGAAACCCCACACTTTTTGCTTTATGGTTATTAGAAAAGACTGCCTAACTCATTGCTTGATGATGCAAAACCTCCTAGGCACACATAGGATTACCAGGACTATGTAGCTTGGAAACTGCAAAGAACCTTTCAAATAATAAGACAGACCGGACAGTCTCTAGAAAAAGGGCAACAGGTAAATAAGAAATACTATGACACAACTAGTTCCAATACTGATCTGCAGTTAGGTTCACAAGTATATATAAAGGTCCATGTAAATGGAGGACCAAATGAAAAGGTGTATCCCAAATTTGAATGTCCTTATCGAGTGTTAGATAGGGAAAGGAATAATAAATTTAAACTGATACATGAACAGAGTCTAGATGTAAGGTATGCCATTGGAATCATATAAAGGTTGTAAAATCTAATTCATGGTCCTCTCAACTTCTACAGGAAGTGGTGGAAAAACTTCCTTCTGATCTTAGCCCTAGTAGTCGGTATCACTTGCGATATAGACATTAAAAGTGGGTCCTTGATACAAACACATGAAAAAGGTGAACTATTAACACATTTTTCTGTAGTAAAGATCAATGTCAATTCAATATTAGAAAGGGAGGAACATTTGAAACAGTTAGATAAAGAAATATGAACGTGCATACTAACCCATAGTGATTCTGCCTTTGTAGAATTATTAAGAAACTTACAAGGTAAAATTTAAGACATTGTCAGGCCTCAAAAAAACAAGAGATCTTTATTACTTTTTTAGGGAGTGCATTTAGTGCTTTGTTTGGAGTGGCTACAGAAAATAATGTTTAAGGTTTAACTGGTCGTGTAGATCTAATCGAGAAATGGGCTAACCAGAAGGGTAATCTTATAATTACTCTAACAGAAAATAGTGATAAGAATGTAGAAAACATAAAAAAAAAAAAATGGTGGAATTTATTAATCAAGTTAATGTAAATGTTTCTACCAAGATAGAGGACCTAGAACAAGTGTTTAAGATAATTCATAAAGTGGAAATTGAGATTAGTGATCATAAGGAATCTGTGAACGGACTAATAAATGCACAACAAGAAATACTTAGCCCTGCTATCATTTCTCCAAAAATTCTGAAAGAAATCATAGATTGGTGTATAGTAAATAGCCATTCCAAGCCTTTGATAGAAGATATATTTTGGTATTATACTATGGCAACTGTGAAGGTAATTAAAGGGTATTTGTTGGTATTGATTCCTTTTAAGGGTGTGAATTTATTTGACCTAAATACAATACATCCTTTCCCAGTTAAAATATATAATGCAACAGTAATTTGGAACCATCCCAACATTAGTCTAGCATTGGATAAGAATAAATTGTTGATGATTATTTAGACGAAGGTGAACTAGAACAATGTGTATTGATAAGAGAAAGTCAATCCATGTGCAATTTTGTGCAAATTAAAAAAAAACTATAAATAATTTTCCATGTATACAAGGTATTTTCTTTGAGTATTATGAATTGATGAGAGAGTGTAAATTTGAAACTTTCAGTTTGTCATACAGGGCATCACATCTAGGTAAGGAAATCTTTGTTTATGTTCAAAATACTAAAACTACAGAACATACTTGCAATGGGAAGACTCAAACATTTCAGAAAGAAAACGTGAAATCATTTACAGTTTCTTGCTCAGTAGTAATTCCTGATTATCTCTATTATGTACCAAGTGTGTTTTTACATTATGAATTAAATCAATTCTCCATTGCAAAGAGTTACGAAACCAAGATTAACCATTTTAAGCTACACAAATCAACAGTGGTAGAAAATGTGGCAATTCGATGTTGCACCATTTCTAACTATGTGTAATGTATTTTTGATTGTGCTTATTACTGTGGTAACCTTTAATGTGGGGAAGTATTTGATTTTCAAAAAGTTGGAATGGATTAATGAGTTACTAGTAATTATTACTGGGAAACCTAAGGAATAAGTTTGTTGTTTTATGGTATGAGGATTCTTTAAAGATACTAGTAGCTGGCCGAGTGGTGTCCGACAAATGATTATTTTTGGATAAATTTCATATGCAGAAGGTTTATGTATGTTATTGATGCCTTTATTCATGAATTTTATCTGTTAATAAGAAATAGAGTTAGGCAGGTTGTTTTTAGTTAATTCCGCTGAGTCCAGTAATATTTTCCATAAACATATCCCGGCATCCTGTTCCATTCATGAATGACTCATAGGGCCCAGACAAAAGGAGGCGCGAAAACCTACAAATTGTCATGTGACAAAGAATAGCTTGACACACCCAGGACGACGATATAAAAGCAACAGTGAGGATGATCTCTCTCTCTCTTCTTCCCAGAAAGTCACTCAGTATACAAAGTCTAAAGACCTACTTTAACTTGCCAGACTCGAGGCGAATAACGAGTTGTACCTGCACATACATTAACTGAAGGACGGCTTATATTCATGACCATTTAGCAGCCGAGGAATTAAGGGGAACCATTTATCCCTTGAAACGAAAGACTACGAAAAAAATTATTACACCCTCACCTGATAGACTGTGAGTGTGTTTGGCGTGACGTCCCAGAGTGACAGCGGTGAATTGACGTCCCAGAGTGACCGCGGGGATTAGAACATCACGCCAGCCTTCCAACACCAGACGAAGGCTCATACTTCAGCTATGGCAAATGGCCTACGATTGACGTATAGGCCCAATTTTAACTCTTCAGCCAGTGTCAAGACTTCTGAATTCAACGCTACATGTTTATGTAAAACCCATTCTTATTATGACAGCTTTGTAAGTGACTGTTCAACCTTTTTATGTCTAGTAAAGGAAAAACTTGGCAACTATTATCCCTCACCCACGTAAATTTTCTTATGTTAACTCCTGAGAGAATCATCAAGTATAAAACAAGAATGAACTAAAATACAATTAAGAAATAGTAAGTAAAGGTAAAATTACTAGAATAATAAAAAGAAGATTTATTGAGAAACTTCATGAGAAGAAAAACCAAAGGAATCATCTCACTAGTCCTGTCTTGCCATTTAACTCTCAATATCCTTCAAAGGGTTTTGTTCTTAAATCTATTTAATCTATTGAAGATTGTTTCTTTGTCATACCGTGACTCATTTTGATGGAATAAAACCGATATGACTAAGCTTATATATATATATATATATATATATATATATATATATATATATATATATATATATATATATATATATTTATTTATATATATAAATAAGTATATATATATATATATATATATATATATGTATATATATATATATATATATATATATATATATATATATGTATATATATATATATATATATATATATATATATATATGAATATATATATGAATATATGTATATATATATATATATATATATATATATATATATATATATATATATGTATATGTATATATATATTTGTATATGTATATATATATTTGTATATGTATATATATATGTATATATATATATATATATATATATATATATATATACATATATATATATATATATATATATATATATATATATATATATATATATATATACATATACATATATATATATATATATATATATATATATGTATATATATATATATATATATATATATATATACATATATATATATATATATATATGTATATATATATATATATATATATATATATATATGTATATATATATATATATATATATATATATATATATATATGTACATATATATATATATGTATATATATATATATATATATATATATATATATGTACATATATATATATATGTATATATATATATATATATATATATATATATATATATATATATATATATATATATATATATATATATATATATATGTACATATATATATATATATATATATATATATATATATATATATATATATATATATATATGTACATATATATATATATATATATATATATATATATATATATATATATATGTACATATATATATATATATATATATGTACATATATATATATATATATATATATATATATATATATATATATATATATATATGTACATATATATATATATATGTATATATATATATATATATATATATATATATATATATATATATATATATAGGCTATATGTGTGTGTGTGTGTGTGTGTGTGTGTGTTTGCACATATAGATACATATATGATTATATAAATAGATGCCCACATAACTGCATATCTAGAAACGTACAGACATATATATATTTGCATTATGATATGAGAATATATGTAACAGAATATACAGTAAATATCAAATGTAAATGTGATTTATTAATAGTTTGAACTAAGAAAATGTAATTAAATATATTATTGTGATGCAAACAGGACTATACTGGATCTTTGGATGTGGTTATCGCTAAAAATGAACTGTTATTAAATCATATTCTATATATTATATTCTCTGTGGATTTTCTTTTTATATTTGGATTTTAAGCTATAAGCTACGATTTTTTAAAATCGTCTCACAGTTTGAGCTAAGAAATAAAGAAAACTAAATTCTATGTATCCTGATAAATTCGAATTCTATAGCAAATGTCGTTAGTAACGAAATCTGAAAAATAGGATCCAGTCAAGAAAAAAAAAATTCGCGTTCATTTCATCTGATATTTTTTTTCTTTAATCCTCCTTTGTCTGGTATTTCAAGGTAAATGACCTATTATTATTTCTGCCTTTAGAGTTGGATGATCTCTTGATTAGAATTTGGAGTAATGAACATTGTTCAATTCTTTTGGAATTTATTTTTCTTTTTATATGTGTATGGTGAAAGTTATAGTTTTTGATAATTTATAAAACAACTACATAGCATTTTAATACCGGTCCGTGGGTTATATTAAACAATGTGTGTATAAAAGCCATATAATGTATAACAAAGGAATAGAAATACTATGTGTAAATGCGGTAGTAAATATTTTGCTCATAAGAAAGGATTGTTCTGTTTTTTTTAAGATAGTTTGATCGTGTCGAGTGAACGGGGTTATGTACATATGCAAAATAGTATATAATTCCATTATTGATGGTGTAGGAAGGAAAGGTCTATGTTGATCACATATATACAGTTGAAAGTGCCTGAATTGGTTTCATGGATGAGCGGGGGTAGGTGTTACGGAGCTTAATTGCATAATATGCATTGGGAGATTCATCCAGGATTCAGAGTTGAAGTGTAAATATAGCAAAGCAAGCAACGCTTCCTTTCTCTTTGAAAAAAGTTTTTTTTTTATTGTGAAATATACTGGAAAAAAATCAACAATTAAAGAATTTTAAAACTGAATTAGGAATTCCAATTTCAATATATATATAATCTAAAGGTTTTTCATATCTTTGGCTAGAAGTCTGTTATTGATTCATATTACGAAGTAATTTTCATGAAAAAGTTCTGTAACAAGAATGTTCTCTTTGATAAATTATTGGATTTTCTAATTTACATTATTTTATTCTGTCCATGAGTTAATAAGAATTCATTTGATGAAGAGCAGGCTTCTTATAAAACGTTATATTTTACAGTTTTCTCTTTGATACGCAGATTATTTATAGATTTCTTCATAAAGTATTTATGACCCTGTTTTTTAAAATAAAAATAGTGGATTATATAACAATTACGAGGACGTAAATTTTACAGGTCTAATTATAATATATATATATATATATATATATATATATATTATTCAAGGAAAAGATAAAATAATAAGAACCAAAAATACTTCTTAGTTATAAATAGTATAAAAGAATGAAGAAAAAATATTGATTAATGCGGGTAAGAAAAATAGTGAGATACTGAAAAAGAGCGACACGCAAAAGGGGGAGAAAGATAAGGGAGACTAACGGAGTTGAAAGGAGAAGTAAAGGAAGATTTTTGAAGTTATAAGGAAAAACCTGAAACATAATAATTCATTAATAATTGGGAGTATTATGCAAAAACAATTTCGTTCGAAAATTTGCAGCTGCGACATGACTCATTATGAAATAAAAGAACCTTGATTGTCCGGTTTCCGTTCAACGAGTACTCTCACTACGGAGGCAAATCAAATATTGTTTAGGTGATATTTTTGCAGTATATATTTTTTTTTACCTGTCTTTTGCACCTGTCTATATGTTAGGGAGGTCAATGATTTCTAGATAATATTGATTAGATATATGATATTTCTCAGTAGTATACCTTACAACAATATATGATAAAGAATATTATAATACACTTCAATGTGATATGTTTAATGATAATGATATATGATATATAGTGATATAACCTGATATCAAGGTTAAAACACCATTTATACATCTTGCTTTTCCAATAGCTTAATGACAATAATAATAATAATAATAATAATAATAATAATAATAATAATAATAATAATAATAATAATAATAATATGAAAAAAAAGAAAAAAACAATCCATCATTGCTCGAAGCCTAGCCTCTCAAATAGTAGGCGGCATTTGTGCTTTAATGGCTAAGATATGTTTCTTATAATATGGAAACTGGTGATATGATAAATATGCTATTTCTATCATTATCTCTTCAATTTCTAAGCTAACAAGGGTTTTGTTGGTGCGAAAGTACTTATGGTAAAGTAAGATTTGCTTGTTCTTATATACCGTACGTTACAACGATTTCATCAGCGAAAATTTCCGATTTTATAAAATTATAGTCTTTTATAAAAATTCATGGATGGGAAGGCACAAGGGGAAAATGATTAAAGATACTGCTTGATAGGACTGTGTAATATGTAGAATAAGGCTCACCACCAAAAATATTAGCAACTATATTGAAAACACTATTAAAAGACAATACAAACAGATA
>NC_090742.1:93652518-93664748 GCF_036898095.1 Palaemon carinicauda | reverse complement strand
TCAATGCTTTGTTATTGTATTCGTACGCTCATATTCTTGAGAGCGAGAGCTAGACATCAGCTGATCTGATCACAGCCAAAAGTTAAACAAAAATAAGTCAGCAATACTCGATTTATAAAACATTTCCGAAATTTAAAACAAAAGTACAGGGTTTTCTTAAAGCACAATTAACTATTTAAATAGTAGCAATTTTCTAGAATAAAGTGAAGTTTCCTAAAAATAGTGGTCTGCTGACGAAATCGGACGTCATATTTTAAGCTACGATTGAAATGGATTTACACTCGGTATAATTTTTTTTTGTTTTATATTTAATTGACGCTTTTTAATAAAACCTATTTTGGGTTCTTCATCCACAGTATATGTAAGTATTGTATACCACCAGAGAGAGAGAGAGAGAGAGAGAGAGAGAGAGAGAGAGAGAGATCAGCTGTTGTAATCGAATGCCATCTTTTTGTTTCTTGTACCACTTGAAGCGATGAAATGATCACCGCAACTAATAATAGTCATGTTAATTTCATTCTTAAACTCGGTTGTAATATGTGAACTAAGATTTTATTTCTTACACACATACAGAGAGAGAGAGAGAGAGAGAGAGAGAGAGAGAGAGAGAGATTTGAGTCTCTCTCTCTCTCTCTCTCTCTCTCTCTCTCTCTCTCTCTGAGAGAGGATTTTATAATTACACCTTGTACTATACAAAACAAACCATTGTAAAGGAAATCTGCACTGTTTAGAAGATGACAAAATATTGCAGATTTGTTACCGAAATTTACGCTATTCACTGCCGATAAACGAACCCAGCCTACGTGTGAAAACCTTGAATACCCACAGGGAAAACTAAAACTTTTATATATTCTATACTAAATAAAAATAATGCTTGAATATACCTTCATTAACAATACCATTAAAATTATCGAAAGGCTAGAGAAAGATAAAGATTGCCGAGAATGTAACCACAATTCTGTTTATATGTTGTCAGCTGTGTTCGCATAGTTAAAAGTTGATTTCATTGTTGATATGGAATTTTTTCCTTAAATAGGCTATCTATTATGAAATTATGTTAATAAAATGTAAGATGAATATCGTTTGGTAACATTTATTATCAAGCACTGTATTTAGGGCTACCAATATACCCAAAGAGACAATAGATTTGATATATTTTGTAATGCTTGACTTGCAAACTTTGAACAGCTTTGCAGAAACAATTTTTTTTTTAAACTACCGACCGTATAAATGGGGAATCGCATAATTCGAACACGCATAATTCGGGACCCTACTTTATATATATATATATATATATATGTATATATATATATATATATATATGTATATATATATATATATATATATGGGTGTGAGTGTGTAGGCATATATATATATATATATATATGTATATATATATATATATATATATATTATATACTTTATTTTAATTAACTTTAGTTTTGAACAAAGCTGTAACATCCTATTTTTAATTTTTCACAGTAAATGACTCCAATTATACTAATATGAATAATATTGGTTGAAAATGACGACATAATAACATATGAAACAGAATTATACTGATTTTAATAGGGTGATATATTACATAAAACTAATATATTAAGATTTTAGACAGCACAAAAACAAATGAATTTTTTAGGTTTTCATATCTAATTTCAAATATACATATATACTCTCAGCATATCTATGAGAGAGAGAGAGAGAGAGAGAGAGAGAGAGAGAGAGAGAGAGAGAGAGTCTTTTTATTAATATTTAAAAAGTTTTCTTGAGCCCCATAAATCCTTATTCCATGAATCTAGGTTTGAAGTAGAGGTAATTATCCGGTTCCCGAAAAATGTCTCATAAAATAGGGAGACGTAATTTTGGTCTTCAAATACTAGAAAATCCTTGTTATTTCAGTCAAAATAGATTATGAAATTCGAAATGAAATCACGTATTAGGCCTTCCACATATTATAATATCATAATCAGAATGAAATGTCAAAATCACGTTAGTAAATTCGAGATACCATGTTTCTGATGAAAAGTCTACAGGCGAGTAGATGGTCGACGGAAAACTACACCCAACGCAATATCATATTTTTCTTGATAATGGTCGGATGATATTCAGGACTTGTGAGAAAGAACAATTAGCAGCAATCCATAAATTTTATCAGATATGGGCAAAACAAAATAATCATTATTTCTATTAATATAGACAAATGTACATTACACTAACACTATCCGTTTTCCTTACTTTTATGTTAACTGCCTCTAAATTAGTATTTATGTTATCTGCCCTCTAATTTAGTTTTTATGTTAACTTTCTGCTAAATATTTTTTCTAATTACCATTTGAATTAACTTCTATGTTAACAGCCTTCTAATTCATTTTTTTTTTAGCTTAGCTGTCTCTATGTAGTTTCTTTGTTAACTGCATTCTAAATTAGCTTTGATGTTAATAGCCTTCAAAGTCAGTTTTTATGTTAACTGTCCTCCAATTTGTTCTTATATTAACTGCCCTACAATATAGATTTTATGTTAACTCACCTTTAATTCAATTATGTTAATTGTCCTTGAAATTTCCTTTATGTTAACTATAATATAGTTTTTATATGGACTGCCATGAAATATTACTCTCATGGTAATTGCCCTCTGATTCAGTTTTCATGTTAACTGCCCTTTAATGTAGCTATTTGGTTAGGTGACATCTAATTTAGCTTTTATGTTGACTGCCCCCCAATTTAGCTTTCATTTTAACTGTCTATTATTCATATTTTATAAGAACTGGCCATTTATTAAGTTTTTATGTTAATTGCTCTGTGAATTATTTTTTAGGTGGTTTCTAGTTATTTTGTGTATGTTACCTGGCCCCTAGTTTAGCTTAAATTTTCACTGTCCTTTAATTTAGCTCTTATGTTCATTGCTCCCTAATTCAGTTTTTATGTTAACTTCCCTCTAATTTAGTTTTTATGTTAAGTTTTACCTAATTCACCATTTATGTTAACTGTCCCTTAGGTTAATTCTATGCTAATTGTCCTTTAATTTAGCCTGTATGATAATTGCCCTTTAATTTAGGTTTTATGTTAACTACTATATGATTTAGCTTTTATATTAACTGCCCTGCTTTAGTCTATATATAAATTGTCAACTAAATCAGCTTTTTTATTAACTGACCCCAAATTAAGTTTTCATGTTAACTTTTCTCTAAATTAGTTTTTTGTTTATTTTAACTGGCCTCTAATCAATTTCTATTTTAATTGTCTGCTAATTTATTTTTCATATTAACAGCCACTTAATTTAATTGAGGTTTCATGTTAATTGCTCAGTAAATTTGTTTATATGTTAACAGCTCTCTGATTCAGTTTTTATGTTACCTTCAACGTAATTTAATCTTTATGTTAATTGCCCTCTAATCTATATTTTGCTAACTTGCCTCCAATGTATGTTAGTTTTGACTGTCCTTTACTTCAATTTTTATGTGAACTTGCCAATATTTTCGTTTTTTTTGTTAACTGCCCTCAAATTAGGTTAATATAAACGTCCTCTAATTTAGATTTCTTGTTAACTACCCTCTAAGTTAGGATTTATGTTAACAGCTCTAATTGAATTTCATGTTAACTACTCAATAATTATTTTCTTATGATAACTGGCCATTAATTAAGTTTTCATGTTAATTGACCTATATTAGTTTTTGTGGTAACTGTCCTATAATCTAGTGTTTTGAAAACTGCCCTGTAATTTATTTTTTTTTTATAACTAAACCATAATCTAGTGTTTTGAGAACTGCCCTGTAATTTAGTTTTTCTTATAACTGCCCTATAATTTCCTTTCTTTTTATTAACTAACCTGTAATTTAGATTTCATGTTAAGTGGCCCGTAATTCAGTTTTTATGTTAACTGCCCTATAATTCAGTTTTTATGTTAACTATTAACTACTTTATGTTTTATGTTATTTACTCTCTAACTTATGTATTATTTCAATTATCTTCTGATATAGTTTTTCATGTCAATAATCTTGTGAAATAGTTTTCATATTAACTGTCTTCTAATTTAGTAGAGTCCAAAGGTTTTATAAGGCAGTGTTTACTTTTGGACCAATGAAGCAAATAAACAGTTAATTTAGCAGCAATAAGTCTTCTTTTTATCCAACTTATAGTAATAACTAGTAAGTGGAATCTTTAGTTAGTATTTACACTAAAGAAAATCTTCATACTTCAATGTTGAAAAGAAAATTAATCAGCACGAAAATAATCAGACGTAAGCAAGGTGACATTTAAGCAATTTTTAGTAATACAAATGATGTCAATAAGTATAACATAATATAATAAAACCCTATAGAAGTCTTCCTTCACCAAAAGTACCATGAAGTAGCGATGGGGTCGTTTAAGTAAAAGTCCTTAAAATTCTTTGATAAATATATAAAAAAGTATCTCTTATAGAATCATTAAATATAAAAAAATCAAATCGTCATATTTAATGTTTACGAATGAGTACCTTAACATATTGCCTGACCTCTGTATTTCATAAGACGCGGTGAGAGTTTAATCAAAGCCACTGAGATTCATACACAATCTGTTTTTTTCTATTTTTTTTTTATGATTTATGATGCCAGTTTCATTTGAGTAATAATGAACATAAATTTGCAAAATGGATATGGAAATTGATATTGTGGGAACAATTTAAGATATTTTGATAAGTCATTTCAATGACGAAAAACGAAATTTGACGTAGGAAAAATCTATTTTTGTGTGAAACAGCCATGTCATCCTGATGGAAGTTCATCATTTGCAGCTTCTACTTGGAATATATCTGTGAGTGATATACCAGAACAATTTTACCTTAGAGGTATAAACATACTTTTGATCTCTGGAGCGAGTATCCCGAGAGATATTGTGTATAAATCAGGAACGTGTTGATAACAATCCATGGCTATCCTTCCCCAAATAGAGTTAACCATGTATTGAAAGATAAGGGTAGAGGGAAGGACATAAGCAAGTGAGCCGTTACAGCTCCAGATCTCAATCTGCTACAACTAACACATTTCCTGTTGAATCATTCCCCTTCGCATCGGCATCTTTGCCGTTCGCTTGGAGAGTTTTTACTAGTTTTCTTAGCTTTTTGAATTTTTTTTTTTTTATTATGGATACTTCAACTTCCTCCTCATCGAATAAGTTGAGTATCCACCCTCCCTGGTGTTGGAGAATCTCACGTCTCCACCCAGTTTTCCTTTCTTATGCTGCGTGCGTGTTTTTTTTTTTTTTTTTTTTTTTTTTGAGGGGAGCGGGGGTTGGTTTCGGCATCAAAAGAGAACTTATAAACAATAACTGGGCTCCAAAAGGTACTACAAAAGTTCGAAAAGCACTCCCTACATGGCTGAGGACTATGAAGCCGTAAGTAGGAGATGATGAATGGTGACGTTTTGATTCTCATAGAGGCCCTTTGCATTTTTAGGCATAGGAGGAGATGATGATAATGCTGAAACAATATGTAATATCCTGTCTAGCATTGTTACGAAGAAAGGTTTTATAAATCCCTCTTTTCTATATTTTGATTATATTTATATATAAACGAAACCAGTTGTTCTGACAAATTTCCACTGGCAAATAGACAGTTATTAAACTTTATCTAAAGTTTGTCATTATTCCTACTCTGGTATGAGAATGTTTATAAGTGTATAAGCTAATATGTTCATTGAATAGGTTTATAATTTGTTGTGTCAGTGATAGTTTATATTATTATCTATATGATAATACGATAGCGTGTGCGTTATTTATTTTGTGTAACACGCTTTAAAGAAAACGAAGATAATTTCATGGTGTACTCTTACAAATTCACGCTTTAAAAAAAGACGGAAATAATTTCATGGTAGACTCTTACAAATTCACATTAGACTTTGATTACTTAATCAAAGCACATTTTATATACTTTTCCATATTTTGTCTTTTGCACCTGACGGTTTTTTTTAAATATTAAACAAAAAATTTAGTTCTATCAGTTTACATAACCTAAATTATAAAGTTAATCTCTGGACATATTATTCAAACATGTATAGGTTAGGAAGAAGATAATTAGTATTGAAAATATCATTTAGTGTAATTTACACTGGTTCCGCTAGTTATTATTATTATTATTATTATTATTATTATTATTGTTATTACTATTATTGTTATTATTATTATTATTATTATTATTATTATTATTATTATTATTATTAGTAGTAGTAGTAGTAGTAGTAGTAGTAGTAGTAGTAGTAGTAGCCAAGCTACAATCCTAGTTTGAAAATCAAAATGCTCTAAGTCCAAGGGATATACCAGGGAAAAATAAATATCCCAGTGACGAAAGGAAACAAAGAAATAAAGAAACGATATAAGAAGTAATGAAAATTTTAATGAAGCATATAGAAATAAAAACTTAACAACATTGAAACAGATAATTCATATATAACTATAACTATGTTCAAAATAAAAATATGTGCGCAACTTTAAACTTTTGAAGTTTTACTGATCCACCTACCCGAATAAAACTTCGAGAATACTGTGTAGTATTGAGCCTCTTGATGGAGAAGGCTTGACTATTAGAATTACCTGCATGCCTAGTATTACGAACATGATGGAACTGTCCAGGAATATCTGAATGCAAAGGATGGTCAGAAATATGGAAAATCTTATGCAACATGAATAATGAAGTAATTGATTGACAGTGAAAAAGATTAATATCTATATCAGGAATAAGAAATTTAATAGACCGTAAGTTCCTCTCCAACAAATTAATATGAGAATCCGCAGTTGAAGACCAGACAGGAGAGCAATACTCGAAATAATGTAAAATTTAAGAATTAAAACACTTTTTCAGAATATATTGATCACCGAAAATCTTAAGACTTTCTCAATAAGCCAATCTTTTTTACAATTGAATCACACCTAAAATTTTAAAAAAGTCATACAGAGTTTAAGAAACATTATCAATGCTAAGATAAGGATATTCAGGGGACCCTGCCCATGACCTACTTATAATTATACTTTGACTTTTGTTAAGATTCCACTTCTTACACACTAAGTTGCACCATGCACTAATTTTAGCTAGATCTCTATTCAGTGACTCAGCAATTCCAGATCTACATTCAGGAGATGGAATTGATGCATAGAGAGTATCATCATGTGCATGTGCAACCATCTTTTATATTGGCCAAACCACATGCCATGTATATATTAGATGAACAGTAATGGGGCAAGAACACTACCCTGTGTAACACCAGATATCACGTTTCTCTACTCACTATGATGACCATCAACAACTACTCCTTGAGGTCTTTTACTCAAGAATTCAACAATAATCCTAAAAAACGACCCACCCAATCCCAACTGTTTGAGTTTGAAAACAAGGGCCTCATGCTTAGCACGGTCAGAGGCAGCACTAAAATCAAGGCCAATCATACGAACTTCCTGACCATAATCAATGGATTTCTGTACAGTAATGGAGATTATAAGAAGGGCATCACATGCTCCAAGGGCTTTAGGAAAACCAAATTGTAATTTAGGGAACAGATGATTTCCTTCAGTAAACATACTAAGACGTTTTGGCAAAAGATGTTCAAACACTTCAGATAATAAGGGAGTTATGGAAATTCGGTGGTGATCGGTTGCAATTGAGTTAACATAAATACATTTATATATAGTGGAGTATCATTACCAATTCTCCAGCAAGTGTTAAAAGTTCCTCTCCTTGGTAACTTGCAAAAAATAACAGATAACTTTGGAACAAAGAAATCTACAATCTTTAAAAAAAAAAAAAAAAAAAAAAAAAAAAGAGGAAAAATACCATTGGAGTCTGCAACTCTATAAGCATCAAGGTCCATCAACAGAGCTTTAATTGCACGAGATCGAAAAGCTGTACTAGTTAGTTTAGCCTTAGGAAAACAGGAATAAGGAAGTTTGAGTGTCTCATTACCCTGATTACTCTCAAACAAATCAGCAAAAAGGGTTGCCTTTTCCTTTGGATCGCGAGAGACTGAGCCGAATGGTTTAAGTAAATAAGGAACTATCGTATAAACACCAAAGAGTGCAGATGTAAGGGTAGTCTGCCACTCATGTTCCTGGGTTGTACCAGATAGGGTTTCTTTTATGGTTAGACTGCATTCCTTTTCATTTGAAGCATAACATCTCCGAGCAAATGCTCTAAGCTAAGTATAGTTATTTCGGGTCAAGTCTGATCTGTTATCCTTCCAAAGATGATAGGCCTACTGCTTCTTCAAAAAAGGACGTCAAGAATCATCATTGAACTATAATTTATCTTTCTCTCGGTACCTTAGCAAACGAGAAAGGAAACACCTACCAATTATATTTACTAGATTCTCAGTCAAAGAGACAGCAGGGTCAACACTAATATACAATTGTGACCAATTCAAGCCAAAAATATCATGCAAAATCTCAACATACCAATTAAATACGATGGTGAAAATGGGTTTATTTCAATTCTAAAGTATAAAACCATGAATTCAACCGGTAGATGTTCAAAAGTATTGTCATTGACTTTTATCTTCCTTCGTGGCTAAATGGTAATATCACTCTCAAACAAGCATCCTGGACCAGATATCAAATCCCAGCTACTGTCTTTGAGTGGCTTCACATAAGGCTCTTATCCAGAGGTCAGTAAGATAGTCCAGAAATTAATGTATTAAAATACATGGCTTATTTGCATAAATAAAAGAAAATGTTAAAATGTGCAAAATTTATCATTAATCGAATGCCAAGCACAGACATACCAATTAGCTACGATGGTGAAGATAGGTTGACTTCAATTCTAAAGTACAAAAACCTAAATTCAACAAGTATATGTACAGAAAAATTGTCATTGGTTTTTATCTTCATCATCGCTAAACGGTATTATCATTGTCATATATATATATATATATATATATATATATAAATATATATATATATATATATATATATAAATATAAATATATATATATATATATATATATATATATATATATAAATATTTATATATATACATATATATATATATATATATATATATATATATATATATATATATATATATATATATATATATATATATATAATATATATATATATATATATATATTATATATTCATATATACATATATATAAATATATATATATATATATATATATATATATATATATATATATATATATATATATATATATATATATATATCTATATATAGATACTGTACAATGTAACGGCAGTTCTTAATTATTGTTTATTTTTGCTACTGCTCTCTCCTCTTACTGCCCACTTGTTCATTCATGTATTTTCCGGCACTATTTTGTTTGAATTTTTTTACCCTTATCTACTGAAAAGATTTTTATAAATAACCATGCTCTGACCCAATAAAGTTCAGTTGCATTCACTGGTATGTTTTTTTGCAACATAACAGGTAGCTATACATTGGTGACCACTGGAGTGTTCAACTCCCTTGGGCTTTACCCCTCACTAATGTGCTTTTTATATTTTTATTTCACCCTGAGGCACTGACTCTGCTATCACCGCCACACCTCTCAAACTACCCTCCTTCTCCAGCAGAGAAGTGTTCGCCTGGTTCCAGCGTGCTAGAGTTCAGTTTTGCATAAATTGCGTCACTCCGTCCATTATCAAAGCTGATTAGGTTTAAGTGTCCATACCAGGGAACAATTTTCCTGAAATCACTAATTGGCTCTGGGCACAAGGGAACCCTTCCTCATATAGTATGAAGTTGTCAAATCATATATACCGAAGCTGGTTCTGCTCTGTCAACATCCATTGGCGAACCAAAAGGCTTTGCTCACCCTCAGTGAAATGACAGTATTGCTCACCTACAACCTGCCGCTGATGGCTCTCATTGTGAAGTGAATCTACTCTTTGTACTTTGGGTATGGCGCCTACCTAAACCCATTCATGCTGCTATTACCAGTCTTGATATTCTTGACCATCAAGGACCTGATGACCAAAGTCGATGCTTTTATGGAGAGCCACTTCACCACCTTTCAGACCTCTATAAATGCCTCCACTCCTGACGAAGTTGACAACTATTCAACATCGGCCAAAGTTGATGTGAATGTGGTAGGACATGGTCGCCCACCACATAACATGCCGGAACAGCAACAATGCTGTTCGCCACCCATTATACCAACCCTTACTCACGCCCCAACCACCAACATCCTCAGCCACTTACCGACGCCCATCGGCCGCGGTTATGCTACTACCACTTCAAATTCAGGGCTGCTGTGAAGAAATATGCGAATGGTTATCAGTTGCCAAAAAACAAGTAAGTATGCATCTCTTGCAGTGTGCCCTCACCTGTCACTAAACTTTTCTTTTCACTTAATCTAGATATGGGAGTGCAATTTTCGGTAGGCAAAGGTAATTGCTGCTATCTTCAGCGAAGATCATTCTCCAAGACATGATGTAGTTTGGCAAAATCTACCGACCACCTCCCGGTAGCTGCAAATGGATCTGGAATACCCACCCAGGGTTATATATACCTCATATTATTCTTGGTAAGGGCCAAATATATTTGGAAGTTTCTCTTTGCTGGCAGCACAATACCAGTCCTCAGTGCAGATTCATATCACACTTTTACCTCGTGGGCGATGTAGATCACTAACTAAAGGCTTGCCAATGCGGATTCCAACACTTTCAGCTCCGGGTCGCTGTAGCTCACAGAGGGTTTGTCAAACCGGATTTGTACTCCTCATTGCATTTTTAACCTGGCCCCTCTGACTTCGCTCTCCACATCAGCACACCCATGGATGCATACTCCCACCACCTCACGTCATACCCGGATGTTTTCCATCCAGAACTTCATCAAATGCCTTAGGTTTCTTTGAAACATGGTATTCGCCAGATTCAGACGTCTGGGACCGGATCTCTGAAGCTGCTAAACAATCGTTAACCGAAATGGAAGAAATGGCCTTTGGCAAAAGACCTCAAGCCCATGGTAGTCCGCCTTACACTTTGTCCTGAAGAAAGATGGCTCTCTATGTCCATGTAGGGAATAATAGTGCCTAAACATGCAGACAGAAATGGATCACTAACCCCTCCCAGACATTGCTGATATGACCTCTTACTTATACAAAGCGAAGGTTTTCTCCACGCTCGACTTCCAGAAGAGGTATTATCAGGTGACCATGAGTCCAGAAGACATCCACTAGACTGCCAACACAAATATCTTCGGTACATACACCTTCAATTACTCCTGTTATGACCTTTGTAATGCTCTGGCCCTTTTTCAACGTGTCCTTGATGGCATCTTAGAGGACCTCCCCTTCTGTGTATTTTACATGGACGTCATTTTTGTGTTCTATTCCTCGAAAAAGGAACACCTTCGTCAACTACACATCAAGCTCGACCGACTATAACAAAGCGGCCTTGTAGTCCAATACAATAAGTGTCCATGTGGTGCCAACAAAGTATTGTTCTTAGGGCATTGCATAACTTTTGAAGGACTCAACCACCTTTCTTAGAAGATAGCAGCCGTTCAGAACTTCCCCATGCCCTCAGCCGTTCAAAGAACTGCAAAACTTCTTAAGCATGATCAACTATTATCACTATCTTCTGTGAGCCATTGCCACAACTCTTGCCTCCCTCTACGCCTCCCTCAAGGGCAAGCCAAAGCACCTGAAGTGGGGTCCTCTTCCTGAAGTGGCCTTAAAAAATGCAGAGAATGCCCTATCTACCTCTGCTGCTCTCATTTCCCTGTGCCACATACACCTATTCTTCTTTCCACCAATGTCAGCAACGTTGCTATGGGGGCTGTCCTCGAGAAGGTGGTCGATGGCTCGCCCCACCGTTTGGCCTTCTTCAGTAAAAAACTGTCAAAGGCGGAATCCAGCTTCTCTGCCTTCGATTGTGCTTTGGTGTCGGAGCAATTGGCTGTCCGTCAGTGTCGCATCTTTTTGGAAGGTACACCCTTCGTTATTTCCACAGACTACATGCCTCTGGTGCAAGCCTTCACTCAACAGCTCTACGCCTGGTCTGCCCATCAACGCCAACTTCTCTACACCATGGCTAAGTACAATTGTACCCTCCGGCAAATCCCTGGGAAAATGAATGCCGTTGCCGATGCCTTGTCAAGACAAACATCTGCCGCCATTCTCCTAGGATTGGATGACAACGCCTAGGCAGAAACCCAATGAAAAGATCCAGAGTATTAAGCATGTATGATATCCTGCACATCCTTCCGTTTGTTGGACATCCCTTTCAATGACTCCAACGCCATCA
>NC_090742.1:93597518-93642518 GCF_036898095.1 Palaemon carinicauda | reverse complement strand
TACAAGGTAACGGTCTACCAGTACTGACGTCACAAAGGAGGGTAGTGTTGGAGTCTTCGAGGGGGAAGTCTTCCCAACGGAGAGACATACAGGATGTCTTACATGCTTGATATTCTGGATCCTGTCGTTGGGTTTCAGCCAGGGCGTTGTAATCCAATCCCAGTTGAACGGCACGCAATGTGTTTCTTGACAGGGCATCGGCAATGGGATTTATTTTCCCAGGGACGTATTGAAGGGTGCAATTGTATTCAGCCAAGGCGGAGAGATGTCGGCATTGATGCGTGGACCAGGGGTCAAACTGTCAAGTGAAGGCGTGCACCAGAGGCAGGAGGTCTGTGCGAATGACGAAGGGCGTACCTTCTAAAAAATGCCAAAGTGACGGACAGCCAAATGCACCACCAGCAATTTGCAATCGAAGGTAGAATAACCCGATTCTACCTTGGACAGTTTTCTGCTGAAGAAGGCCAATGGGCGGGGCGATCCGTTGGCCACCTGCTCGAGTACTGCACCAATAGCGACGTCGCTGGCATTGGTGGAGAGAAGGAGAAAGGCATGTGAGATAGGAAAAGTGAGAGCCGCAGCGGTTGATAGGGCCTTCTTTGCATTGCAGAAGGCTGCTGCTTGAAGGGGACCCCACTTCAGGTTTTTTGGCTTGCCCTGAGGGTGGCATAGAGGGGAGCAAGAGTGGCGGCAATGGCTGGCAGAAAACGGTGATAATAGTTGATCATGCCCAAGAATTCCTGCAGAGCTTTGATGGTCAAGGGCGCGGGAAGTCCTGAACGGCTGCTACCTTCTCAGGGAGGGGATGGACTCCTTCAGGAGTGATGCAGTGCCCTAAGAACGACACTTCATTGGCGCCAGAGGTACACTTGTCGTATCGGACTACAAGGCCTCGTTTCAGTAGTAGAACACAAGTATGTCGTCCACATAACATACACAGAAAGGGATGTCCCTTAAGATGCCATCTATGAGACGTTGAAATGTGGCCCCGCCATTATGAAGGCAATTGAAGGTGTATGTACCAAACGGAGTGGTGATGGCGGTCTTGGGGATGTCCTCTAGGTTCATAGGCACCTGATAATACCCCTTCAGGAGGTCGAGCGTAGAGAAATCCTTCGCTTTGTGCAGGTAGGAGGTCACGTCGGCGATGTTTGGGAGGGAGTAGTGATCCGGTTCTGTTTGCATGCTCAGGCGCCTGTAATGCCCGCACGGATGGAGGGAGCCGTATTTCTTCCGAACGATGTGTAAGGGTGACGACCATGGGCTGGAGGCATTCTGGTAAAGGCCCATTTCCTCCATTTCGGCGAACGTCTGTTTGGCGGCTGCCAATCGTTCCGGTGCCAGATGTCTGAATTTTGCGAAGACTGGAAGTCCCGTCGTCTTGATATGGTGATAAATATCGTGCTTGGCAGGGGCTCTGGGCTTTTGCCGAAGTTCTGGACGGAAAACTTCCGGGTACGACGTGAGGAAATGGGCGTAGGCATCTGTGGGTCCGCTGATATGGAGGGCGAGGTTGGAGGGGTCGGGTTGAAGAGGTGTCGACAAGTACGAGTCTGCGTTGACCAATCGTCGGTGTGTGACATCGACAAAAAGGTGGAAATGAGAGAGGAAATCCGCACCAAGGATTAGCATGTGACGTCAGCAACGAGAAACTTCCAATTAAATTTACCGTTTCCTAACGATAATGTGAGGTTCTTGTAACCGTAGGTGGGTATCGCAGATCCATTGGCAACTACCAAGCAAACATCGGCAGACGTAGACAGACTACGTCGTGTCCTGAAGAGTTCCCTTGGCAAAAGAGAACAACAAGCATCAGTGTCTACCAAAAATCGCACGCCCGTTCCTGCATCATGTAAAAAGAAAAGATTAGAAACACGGGAGGCCACCGCCACGAGCGATGGCCTAATTATACATATTTTGGCCACTGAAAAACCTTGCACATTTCTTTGCGGTTGCCGCGAATCTCAAGTGGTAGTAGCAAAATTGCGGCGGATGGGAGGTAGTAAGTGGCTGTGGAAGTCGTTAGTCGGGGTGCGAGAGCGTGGTGGGTGGTGGGTGTCTTTGTCGCCGCTTTGGCACATCATGGGGTAGGCGTGTATGTCCTACGGCATTCACGTCAGCTTCGGTTGACTTTGCATAGGCGTCCTCTTCGTCAGGGGTGGAGGCGTTGATGGAGGTCTTGAAGTGCCTGTACATAAGGGCGTCAGCTTTGGTTATCAAGTCCTTAATGGGTAAACTGTTGACATCGGGTATGGCAGCGCGTACAGGTTCGGGTAAAAGGCGTATCCAAAGGGCATGAAGTAGGTTCACCTCACGAGGAGAGATGTCTGTGACAGGTTGCAGGCAAGCGATACTGGTCAATTCCCTGATGGCGAGGGAGGCCTTTTGGTCCCCCAAAGGTTATTGAGAGAGCTGAAAAAGCTTTGCTATATGGGCAGCTGGCGACGGAGAGTACTGCTGCAGAAGGTATGTTTTGAGGGTGTCATACACTATTGGGGTGTCTCCTAGTTCACAAAGCCAGTCGGATATTTCCGGGAAGGTGTCCTCGAGTATCGCCGCGAGAACATAATCTGCTTTGGTGGTTGAGCGAGTCACACCCTTGATGCGAAACTGGACTTATGCACACTGAAACCAAGCAAATACCTCTCCGCTGGCGAATGATGAAAGTTTCATTGGGGCAGCCGCAGCGCCAACTTTCGTACAGTCCACCATAGTACCAACGACGGAGGGGAGAGCGGGGGTGGAAGGCGTGAGGAGCGAGTCGACTTCCAGGGTCACCAATATGACGGGCCAAGAGAAGGTTGTGACTCAAAGACAGGATGAAAGAAACTGAGTGAGTTTATTAAAGAAAACTTTCCTTTATATACAAAAGCTCAAGGCAACAAGAAATTTACACATTCAAAATCGACACCGTTACCGGTGAGATAAACAGACATGTTTATTCAGGCTCTTTTTAGTGTGAGGGAAAAGCGAAGATACAAGCTTAATATATACACAAAATGAACTATGTACGATCGTGGGACACAAGGTTGGTACACTTCTGTTTTGGGTATTTATTATATGTATTAATGTTAAGTTTGGTTGGCTGGTTGGCTTTTTTTTTTCCGAATGTATTAGGATTAAGAAACATAGTTTTAAGGTAATGTTTTGTCTTTAATTTCCTTCTGTGCAAGAGTCCAGCTATAAGATTACTATGGTAGAAAGTTTGTTCTGAGGAGACTATTGTTAGTAGGATTCAAGGTTGTACGGGGTTGCTTTTTGTGTGCATCCCGCCACATTATTTTGGCGCCCGAACAGGGCCTGCCGAGGGGGGACTGATAGCTGAACTCCTGGAGCAAGGACTGATATGGTTAGGATTTAGATTTAAGACTGAAGAAATAAGAAATGGAAGAACAAAGCAAGTTATTGGGGGAGGAATATCAGTTTGATTAAGGAGCGTAAGGAGAAGTTGTCTGTAGAGAAACAGAAGTTTTTGCTTGAGAATGCGAGACTGAGTTGTGAGAATGAGGAGCTACAAAGAAAACTGAGGAAACTTCAGGGAACTGTAGAGAGAGTGGAAGAGGGTGTTGAAATGAGGATGCAAGAGAACGAGGAATGAATGGAGAAATGAATGGAAGCTTCGATGGGAAATTAATGGGAATGATGAAAACATTAATGGATGAAGGTACAGTCAGAGGAGTGGTTTCTGCTTCGGGTAATGGGTTGATGGTGAAAGAGAAGGCTAAGGTAAATGATAATGGGGAGGGTAGTGATAGTGAGATTGAAGATAAAGGAATTAGGCATAGAAAGGATGAACAGAAATTTGATAAGAAGAATGACAAGAAAGGTAAAAATAATGTGAAGAGAGAAAAGAAGAAAGGTCAGGATGAAAGTGTGGATGATTATGAAGTTTGAATAAACTTCTGGGATATAATAAAATATATAGTTCTAAAATTACTATATTTAACAATATATCTGATCGTTTACATAGTTAAATAATGGAAAGCAGTAAGCTGAGTTGCCGTTCCGAAGTCCTCCAGAATATTCAACCACTCAAATTATCAAATGGTCGTATGCAGTAATATTCTCTTCACCATATATCCCTTTATTCAACACTGACCTGAAATCTATGAAAACACACTGTAAAAGGATATAAAACAGCATCTAACCCAACGCAAAAAAATTACCCTTAAGAAAGTTCGAGCTATATAAAGAAAACAACTTGACAAATAACAAGCCAAGCACGATAATCAACTCTAATTTATATTAAAGGTGAAACAGTAAAAATTGCGTTTAAAGTTGATAAAATACACCAAATACAGTATAATTTAAAATATTCAAGGTCAAATTATATTAAATATTAATAGCAGACACGCTGGCTGCCACAATTCATGAACGGAATTTTTAACAGTTATAAATTAAAGTATACTGAGCGTGCATAATCACCAAGTTACTCACATCTTATATCAGCCCGGCAGGAATAAAGCTGCACTTTAATGGACGAGGTGGTGTGGTAGTCTCAGGGGTTCAAACTTCCGATATACGGAATAATACCAGGTTGCCGTCTCCATGAGCCCCATCGATGTCGCACTTATATATTACTTTGAGTTCATGAGGTTAAATAAATCCAAATCCAGAGCGAAGATAATTTCCGGATAAAACCATAGGATCGTCGATCGGCCGGATATATATAATGATGGATCGACAAACCTCTCTCCACTCTGCCTCACGTTGAACTGATCTACCAGAACAAAAGAACTGGAACAGACTTCTGTTTTCTTTAATGTAAACACTCAATTGGTGATCTCGGTAGTTTACTAGCTAACTAGATTGTAAGTAACTGTGACAACAAGCTCAGTTTAGATTCTTCTAAAATAACAGAGATCACGAATTGTGTATTTGGCAAATTAAATAAATATAAAGCAATTTTCATTTTCACACCTAAGTAATGGAAGTATTTAATTAATATGCAAATAAAAAATGAAATTCCTTTTCATTTTCCACACTCCAGGGGAAGGGTTCAATAAAACAACGTTATTGAACGATTACAAAAATTAAGCACAAAAATGTAAAGAAATTGTTACTGCAATACCCAGCCAAATATATACGAAATATACATTTCCACAGAACTAAATTACTCATTGAGCATATTTTTAGTTCTGCTTTCACTTTCCATGGCGGCTTTCCGTCGCACCTTATTTACAATCTGAAAAGAGTCATCAGTAATAACAGATATCCCAGACTGATCAGAATTTACATGCATTTCATTTACACTTAAAATTGGAATCAAAGAGCTTACATGACGCTTAACTAATTCGCGAGTTCTACCTTTCAATAAAATTGCATTAGTTGTCTCCCCAATAGTGTTTATTACTGTCTCCTTCACAACCGCCATTGGATAATTAAAGGGTTTACAATTTTCTTCTTTTATCAATACAATATCACCTGGATGAAGTGGTTTATGCGTAACAGGTTTGTATCTACTCTTTACGTTGACCGCTTGCTTCATTAAATGAGCCAAAAATTCCTTATTATAGGTTTCAGTCAGAGCCTTTCGTACATTTTTCAATTTATTATAGCTCTCTTTAATGTGCAATAGTGGCTCCTTATTTGCAATCCATTCAGAATCCATTTCTGGGTCTGGCTGCAAAGAGGGGATAAGATTAAGAGAGATCCTATCATAACCATAGATAAGTGTTTCAGGAGTTATCGGGTCTGGAATAAAGTCATTACTTTCATCTCTCAATCCTTCAACAAATGCAACAGGTCTACGATTGACTTGATAAATTGTTTGAGCAACAATGAACTCAAAATCTCTGTATTCCAACATGTAATTTTTAATAGAGCCATGAATTAGTTGCTTCACCATTTTAACACAAACTTCAACTAAACCTCCCAAAGGATGACAACAATTGAAATATTGTTCAAATGTGGTAGACTTCACATTATTTTCTCCAAAATATGCCTGAGTATCAGAATCCCTCAAGAAATCAGTCATTATATTTGCTCCAGCTACCAATGATGAACCTAAATCTGATAAGCACAATTCAGGAATGCCATATTCATAAGTATGGATCAGGAAGGCTCTCAAGAATTCTACAGTACTAAGATCAAAACATATCTTCAAATTTATTGCTCTCGACCATAAACAAGTGATGCACAAAATCCAGACCCTCATTTTCTTCTGTTGATATTTCACCTGAAAGTATCCCAAGTGATCAATAAATATATTTAAATGGAATGTTAGGGGGTTCCAGTCTAAATTCTCTGTATGGTGATTGATTAAGTTTAATAGTTCTCTGTTTCACCTTGCGACAAGTAATACACTCCTTCAATACACGTTTTACAACAGAGAAGTAGTGCGGTACACAATACTGCTTTCTTAATTCGGTTAAAATTACATAGCAACCTGAATGGGATAATGCACAATGTAAACTTAAAATTATCAATCTCACAAGCTCACTGTGCTTTGACAACAATATGGGATAACGAATACTTTCATCACACTTCCAACGAGAAAATTTACTCCTAACTCTCAATAAACCAGTCCTATCAGGATAAACATTAAGTTGATTAACTAGGTTGGGGATATTCCCAACATTCTTGCACTTACTTGAAAAATACTTTTTCACATCTGCAAAGTGAATGTCTTGGTCAACTTTCAGGATTTGAGTAATAGCCTCTGTGTACAAATTTGTTGAGGTTACTTTCATATGAGCGTATTTAACCTTATCCCTTTTATACAGTCTACCTTTTAGAATGTGAACAAACTTTAAAACTAATCTATGCACGGAAACCAGTTTGTAGAAATCAGAATATTTCTGTGGAGATATTAAATGCTCATTAACTTTAGCTATAGACGTGCCATGCATCACCTGATAGTTGTGTGCTTCCAGGGCTGAAAGGTCAGGTTTTGCCAAAGGATTTGGAACCTGAATATTCAAAATATCATCTCTGCTGATCTGCATATCCATATTAGAACACACTTTTAAAAATTTAGGTCCTGAAAAATAATTGGACTTTATAAGAGTTCTATATGAAACAGGTCTGGTAATTTGATCAGCTGGGTTTTCAATACCTGAAACAAATCCATAAATAATAGGATGAATTTCGCAAAGTCTGCTTATGTGTTCCAACCGATTAAGAATTAATATACTATTTTTACTTTGCTTCTCAAGCTTATGAACATGAGAATTAATCCAAGCAAGAGAAACTAGACTGTCAAATATAGCTTCAATTCTACTATATCTAATGGCGTAACACAAGCAGGGCCTACCAGATCTTTATAAAGGTCAATTAATACTTCCGAGCCCAATACAATAGACTGAAATTCTAATGAAGGAATTCCCTTAGCTGAAAACGCTTTGTTGACAATTCTGTTTTTGGCAAGTACAAAACTAACTTCCAAAGAATAAATCTCTTGAATATAAACAGTAGTACCATATATATCTTTACTGCTATCAGTAAAGGCTACCAATCTATACTGACTATTCCTTCTTCCCACAAACCTTTGAATCTTTATTTCAGGAGATGCATTGACTTGTCTAAAAATGTTTTTCCATTCCCTCAAAAGGCTATCATCAAGTTTCATATCCCAGTCAAATAAGCCATCACACTGCAACTTGTGCAGAAACAATCTTGCTCTATTTAGAATTGGTCCTGTAAATCCAAACACATCATAGTGTGCAGCAATGGATTTTAATACTTTCCTCATATTATCTGCTCCGATATCCAACTGCAAATGTCGGGTTCTTAAAGTATCATCTAATCGATTCCATACCATTCCCAAAAGCTTAACTTCTGTTGAGGTTTTCTTAGATTCATTTTCATCAATTTTATCCTGTAGTTCCTTATCGTTAGTGACAAACTGCTGCAGAAAAAATTTATAAGGTTCAAATATGTTTTTAAGATTATCAAATGCCCACTGAAGCTCTTCTTTAGTATTGGAGGTAATGCTACCATTATCCATATAGATTAGGGAGTAGATGTGTCTCTTAAGTTCCTTAATTTCTTTAGAATCCATATCAGTATCAATCATAAGGATTTTGTACAGACCAAGCAAAAGCAAACAAGGTGAGCAAACTAAGCCAAAGGGCAATCTCAAATTTCTATATCCAACAAGAGTATAATCTTTCCGAGCCATATTTTTGAACCACAAAAACAGCAGCTTGTTTGAATCCAAAGGGGTCAAGCAAATATTTAGAAAAGCTTTCTTTACATCAAAACATAGCAATTTAGTATCAAAGCGTAAGTTCAAAAGAGCAGTGGTTATCTTTTGATTGATGCAAGGTCCACTCAACATGGCTTGATTGTGACTCAGTGTAACTTTCTGAGAGGGATCTCTTTCACTAAGGTTAGACAAAAAGACCACCCGACATTTTGTAGTCTCTCTCTCAAGCTTGAAAACTCCCAGGTGACCCATGAAACTGTGACAAGGATTCTCCAACAAAAACTGTTCCAAATTCTCTATTCTTTCTATGATACCTAACTCCTGTTGTTCTTTGAAATATTGATCCATCATATTTAAGTAATCCGGATTCTTTATGGTGAATTTCTTTAAATTAGACTTCAAAATTTGAGTAGCCAAATGGCGATTTTTGCCCAATAAATGTTTTACCTTATCATTCCAAATTAAGGGCATAACTAGTCTGCCGTCAGCATTCCGAGTTGTGTTACTGAGAACATAGTCAACAATTTTATCATTGTTCTCGACATAATCTTCTGGAATATTAACATCATCAAAATTCAATGTTTTCGAACATAAGTTGTCGAGAACTTCTTTGCTGGCTCTCTCAAATTCAGAGTCTAAAATTTCTCCATTATGATCAAGTACCACAAAATTAGCTCCAACATCTGTATAATTGTTTGTCAGGGAAGCATTGAAGACATTACCCATGTCCTTAACTTCTTCACATAGTGGAGATAAAATATTAGAGCATGAAATACAGGCAACTGTGTCCTGACAATTCTTCAAATGTATCAAATTATGACTCATTTGATACAGATTTCCTATGAGCATAATACCCAACGGAGTTACCGAGTACACAGAAGGTATATTACCCTCTAAGTCACCAAAATGAATAGTATTTTCCTTTAGGCAATATGCAGAATTCGACCCTAAAATGAAATCTACGTCCATAATTTCATCCTTTCCATTCAACAGATATTTATCAGCCACAGTATAGCCCTTTTAAATAAAACCCTGAACAACAGATGTCAAACCAGGTAGTTTTAAACATGTTTTAATGGATGGTACACTCATAGCCTCCAATTCACATAATCTGTCCCCAATCATCATAGACACTTTATAAGAACACGCATTGTACAATCGGGAAGAATTAAATCCATTTACTCTTAACGTAATATTTGATTTAACAATTGGTAAATTTTCCCTTACAGCACACTCTTCCGTTATGAAATTTGATTGACATCCCCCATCTCGCAAACAACGGATGCGATTTCCATTAAGAAGGTCACAAGAAAAGGTGGGTAGAATTGCAAGACTACAATCATTTACCATCATAACATCCCTTGAAGCTTCAGCAAAAGTTATACTCGAACTCTTATCTTTTACTTCTACCTTATCTGACTTTGGAGGCTTATCTTTACCCTTCTTTGCCAAGCCATTACTATCATTTGTGTGTTCTTTCCTTATATTACTCACACACAAAAACGTGAAATGAAAAGAACCACAAAAACAACGTCGGGCAAAATAGAAATTGCACTTATCTGAAGAGTGATCCAACCGAGCACATTTTATACAAGCTTTAAGTTTCTTCAGCCTATCGAGCTTTGATTTAGGGTCCGGATATTTACTACATTTATGAACTGGATGGTCACCATTATCACAAAGAGAACAATGTTTGAATACATTAGCATTATCTTTCCGTAACTTTACGTTAGATGCTAAACTTGTGGTGGGGGTTGATTGACAATATACTTTGGCTGCTAAACCAACAGCTGAATTAGAGGGACATGGTCTGTGATTGGATCTATAATCAACTCGTTTCTGTAATTCCATATATCTCTCACTCGCCTCAAAGAACTTACTCTTTATCTGATCCAAAGAAGGGTTAGTTTCATTTGTAATTTGCACAAGCTGATCTTGAAATTTTTTGTTTAGTCCCTTCCATGAAAAATACTGTACTACGTCATCAACAGAGATACTCAAACTTTTAATAGAGTCTTGTATAGAATTAATATTACCAATATACTCAAATGGATCAGATGAAAAATCCAACTTCAACTCTGTCATACGCTGCAATACATTAAACTTACGAACTGAAGGAGACGCAAGTGCTTGTAAGAGTAAATCCTTTGCAATAGTATAAGACTGTTGTACACTATCCAATGAATTAATCAAATGTGACGCTCTACCGGAAATCTGCTGTTTTAATAGCAAAAACTTGTCAAAGTCTGAATAATTATACCGCTGTACAACATCTTCAAACTGACTTAAAAACTTTGTTAAATCTTCACCATCTTGGCTACAGAAAGTAGGCAAAGGAGCCTCAGGACTTTTAAGCCTACCACTATTACAACATGGCGATTGTGATACAGAAACTCTAGTTAAATGATATAAACACCGATTTATTTTGTCGTCATAAGAACTACTCTCATTAATTTCCCTTTTGTTTTCAGCAACAGCTTTGGCTTCGTCTGAAGCAATATCTTCCCATTTCAAATCTCTAATGATAACATCCAATCTGGAAAGTTCATCTTTAACTCTGTTTAATTTGATTTCAAGAATCTTTCTTTCATCTTCCGATTTACCAGACAAACTTTAAAGGTCATTAAAAATAATATTCACTAGTCCTCTAAAATTCCCTCGTGAACTAATGTGATATTTAAGTTTATGAGACATTTTGGCACAAAACACAGATACTGCTCACAAAGAAATAAGTGTTACAAATATATACTTTCAAAAAATCACGAATGCTAAAAAAATCACAGCACGGCCGGTAATAACTAACAATATCGCACGTAAATAATCGAATGCATTAAGAAATTGCCAAACAAGCAATAAAACTTACACCAAAACAACGCACAGTAAAATGAAAAATTATTACCACCTTAAATGAAATACCAATAATTCACCAAACAATTCGTAATAAGAAAAATAATTCAATTAGCAAGTTACGACACCGAATGAGGCCACGGAAACGGCAACAGCAGCTTTCCAGCGTGCCCACCCGGGGGCGCCATTTGAATAAACTTCTGGGATATAATGAAATATATAGTTCTAAAATGACTATATTTAACAATATATCTGATCGTTTACATAGTTAAATAATGGAAAGCAGTAAGCTGAGTTGCCGTTCCGAAGTCCTCCAGAATATTCAACCACTCAAATTATCAAATGGTCGTATGCAGTAATATTCTCTTCACCATATATCCCTTTATTCAACACTGACCTGAAATTTATGAAAACATACACTGTAAAAGGATATAAAACAGCATCTAACACAACGCAAAAAAATTACCCTTAAGAAAATTCGAGCTATATAAAGAAAACAACTTGACAAATAAGCCAAGCACGATAATCTACTCTAATTTATATTAAAGGTGAAACAGTAAAAATTGCGTTTAAAGTTGATAAAATACACCAAATACAGTATAATTTAAAATATTCAAGGTCAAATTATATTAAATATTAATAGCAGACACGCTGGCTGCCACAATTCATGAATGGAATTTTTAACCGTTATAAATTAAAGTATACTGAGCGTGCATAATCACCAAGTTACTCACATCTTATATCAGCCCGGCAGGAATAAAGCTGCACTTTAATGGACGAGGTGGTGTGGTAGTCTCAGGGGTTCAAACTTCCGATATACGGAATAATACCAGGTTGCCGTCTCCATGAGCCCCATCGATGTCGCACTTGTATATTACTTTGAGTTCATGAGGTTAAATAAATCCAAATCCAGAGCGAAGATAATTTCCGGATAAAACCAGAGGATCGTCGATCGGCCGGATATATATAATGATGGATCGACAAACCTCTCTCCACTCTGCCTCACGTTGAACTGATCTACCAGAACAAAAGAACTGGAACAGACTTCTGTTTTCTTTAATGTAAACACTCAATTGGTGATCTCGGTAGTTTACTAGCTAACTAGATTGTAAGTAACTGTGACAACAAGCTCAGTTTAGATTCCTCTAAAATAACAGAGATCACGAATTGTGTATTTGGCAAATTAAATAAATATAAAGCAATTTTCATTTTCACACCTAAGTAATGGAAGTATTTAATTAATATGCAAATAAAAAATGAAATTCCTTTTCATTTTCCACACTCCAGGGGAAGGGTTCAATAAAACAACGTTATTGAACGATTACAAAAATTAAGCACAAAAATGTAAAGAAATTTTTACTGCAATACCCAGCCGAATATATACAAAATATACATTTCCACAGAACTAAATTATTCATTAACCCATTTCTTCCCAAATTTTTTTTTTCTTTGGATTTCAAATTTTTACACTAAATCTAGTTCATAAGGATCCAAAATCAGTAGAATATATAATTTTTTTCAGCTGCATTCATTGTACAATGAATAATGGAGTGTGACATATATGTCACGCTAGGCAGTAACGAGTACATTTGGGGGAAATATGAAAAATTCTGTTCTATTTTGAAAGGTTTATTGTTTGCTGTTATATAAGTGACATAACTAAATACAAAAGAAGTCTACTGTTTTCATACATGAACTACCGTAGTCACAACCACCAAATGAATGGAATTTGAAAATTACAATAAAAAAACAAGCCAAAAGAAATAGTCATTGTATTAGATCTTGCACTTAGAATCAAAACAAAGATTAAATTGCCAGTTCAAAATGCTAACATAAAATAATCAACTTTTCATTGCAACTGATACATCATGTGGCACATCATTGAAGTCTATTTTGTGTGAAATGCTAAATTGCAAGACAAACACAGACCTACATCACACTTATTACACTGACTGGAAGGAGATTTGCTACACAGATTTCCAGCACATCTACGTCTTTTCTTGTTTGGGGTCTCTATCTGGTAGTGTTCTATTCCATCAAAACGAATGTCATCAAGAACTCTCTTACAACCTGTTTCCCCCTGGGAAGGTCTCCCAGGCCCTTTAGGAGGGATCCCATATCTCTTCAGATAGCTTTCAGCAATCTGTTCTTTGAAATCTAGCTGAGGTAAACATCCACCTGACTTTTTATGAAGAATCCAAGCATTTTGCACTGATACATCTAATAACCAGGTAAAAATACACCACCACCACTTCTTACCCCCTAATAGATACTCTATAATTATTCACATTCTGGTCTTGACGGTCAGTTCCACCCATGTGGTTATTGTATTCTCGAATAACTAATGGGCAGTCAACTTCAATATTTTTTTTCTCTTTTTGAGAGTATCTTTTCACCTTACTAAGGGGTTCCCTTCCATGAGCAGTTGATGCAATGGTGACAACCGAATTATCCATCCATCTGCATAATGAAATGTTATTTGCCTTATCTATGATGAAGTCTGATGTTCCCCTTTTTTCTTTTTTCATCTCAGAAACTGCTTTCAAAGGGCATTTTTTCAGCCTATTGTCTCTTATTGTTCCCGTAGCAGTATAGTTTTGCTCACTCAGGTGTTGGAGAAGAGGAAAAGAGGTAAAAAGGTTATCAAAGTAATAGCTGTATGGGAGTTGTATTTTATCATCTGGCAATGACTTTATATTTTTCAGAACAGTGGCTCCACATTTGCCAAACGCTTTCCCCTCATATGAATTACCTTCATATGTTTTACCTTGGTATAAGTCAAAGCTTACTAAATAGCCTGCATCAGTATTCAGGCACCAAACTTTATAACCAAAGCGTATTGGTTTGTTTCGAATACACTGCTTGCATCCATGGCGGCCAAAATATTCAACCATTGCCTCGTCATGAGATAGATGCTGCTCTGGTTGAAAATGAGACAAAAATCGAGTGGAATGTAGCCTTATCAGGGGACGGAGTTTAGCATATTTATCTGAATCATCAAGATTAGTATTATATGCTAAATGTATGAACTGCATTATTTTATCAAATCTGTTCCTTCTCATTGCAGAATACACTGCCTCATTTCTAGTCACTGGAGAATTCTTCCAGTAAAGTCTCCGTGATGGAACTGGAACAATGCCAGATAAAAGTAATATGCCAAGGAAAACCTTTAGTTCTTTTTCATTTGTTGAGAAGGAAATTTCTCCCTTGTAACGAGCATAAAGAGCTGACTGTTCTATTATCAATCTGAAAACTTCCTCATCAAAAAACAATTCGAATAATTCACATGGTGATAAGTTCCGGTATTGACTGTAATTCGCCTCAGGAAAAATTGGTTTTGGTGAAGAAAATGTTGCCTTTCTAGTCCACTTTGGAGTTTTGAAGCAATAACTAGAGTCATCATAGTTCTCCAAGTCCTCTCCTAAATTTCCAAGCCGAACTCCATTTGGAAGAGCTGCTTCACCTGCAGCATCTAATTGTTTACCAGAGATTATCAATTAGACCACCTTGATCTTCATCAGCAGAATCTTCGTCAGTCAGACCATCATCAGCACGCTCAATAAAAACATCTGCAGCAATATCTTCTTTCTCTAACTCTGCTAGTATTTCATTGACAGTCAGAGACCTGAAAAAAAAATAAAAACGTGTTATCTCTGGATTAAATTTAACAAAGTAACTTATTAATGAGTTAAAATAACTAAAAGTGTAGTAAAGTAAAGTAAAAGAAAGAAAATGAAGCCATAGAATGTTTTATATCACTAGAAAGATATTACTATCAGTTTACATACAGTAAAATAGAAAAAGGCATAAATGTCCCTGTATCATCCTAGCGTAACATATATGTCACAGAAAATATAAAATGCACTGCTGCCAATATTATAAATCTTAGATATTCATTATTAGCACAGACATTTCTCTATAGCCATATTTCAAGTATTTTATCAAAAAACAATACAATATATCTAATGAAAATGGCAAAATAATACTCACTTTTTGCCTGAACTCATTTTCACACCAGAGCAAAAACAGCACTTCTGCACAGAACGGTGTCACTCCCTTGAATGAACTTCTATTCCTGTAAAAACTTGTATGCAAGTAGATACATGTATTAGCTCTCACACACAGGACCTATCATGAAACAAGTTTCAACATGTAAACGTGTGGTGTAAGTTAACTGAACATATGTTCTACGTAACATATATGTCACGCTAGTTAAGCATATTTTTAGTTCTGCTTTCACTTCCATGGCGGCTTTCCGTCGCACCTTATTTACAATCTGAAAAGAGTCATCAGTAATAACAGATATCCCAGACTGATCAGAATTTACATGCATTTCATTTACACTTAAAATTGGAATCAAAGAGCTTACATGACGCTTTACTAATTCGCGAGTTCTACCTTTCAATAAAATTGCATTAGTTGTCTCCCCAATAGTGTTTATTACTGTATCCTTCACCACCGCCATTGGATAATTAAAGGGTTTACAATTTTCTTTTATCAATACAATATCACCTGGATGAAGTGGTTTATGCGTAACAGGTTTGTATCTACTCTTAACGTTGACCGCTTGCTTCATTAAATGAGCCAAAAATTCCTTATTATAGGTTTCAGTCAGAGCCTTTCGTACATTTTTCAATTTATTATAGCTCTCTTTAATGTGCAATAGTGGCTCCTTATTTGCAATCCATTCAGAATCCATTTCTGGGTCTGGCTGCAAAGAGGGGATAAGATTAAGAGAGATCCTATCATAACCATAGATAAGTCTTTCAGGAGTTATCGGGTCTGAAATAAAGTCATTACTTTCATCTCTCAATCCTTCAACAAATGCAACAGGTCTACGATTGACTTGATAAATTGTTTGAGCAACAATGAACTCAAAATCTCTATTCCAACACGTAATTTTTAATAGAGCCATGAATTAGTTGCTTCACCATTTTAACACAAACTTCAACTAAACCTCCCAAAGGATGACAACCCTTGAAATATTGTTCAAATGTGGTAGACTTCACATTATTTTCTCCAAAATATGCTTGAGTATCAGAATCCCTCAAGAAATCAGTCATTATATTTGCTCCAGCTACCAATGATGAACCTAAATCTGATAAGCACAATTCAGGAATGCCATATTCATAAGTATGGATCTGGAAGGCTCTCAAGAATTCTACAGTACTAAGATCAAAACATATCTTCAAATTTATTGCTCTCGACCATAAACAAGTGATGCACAAAATGCAGACCTTAATTTTCTTCTGTTGATATTTCACCTGAAAGTATCCCAAGTGATCAATAAAAATATATTTAAATGGAATGTTAGGGGGTTCCAGTCTAAATTCTCTGTATGGTGATTGATTAAGTTTAATAGTTCTCTGTTTCACCTTGCGACAAGTAATACACTCCTTCAATACACGTTTTACAACAGAGAAGTAGTGCGGTACACAATACTGCTTTCTTAATTCGGTTAAAATTACATAGCAACCTGAATGGGATAATGCACAATGTAAACTTAAAATTATCAATCTCACAAGCTCACTGTGCTTTGACAACAATATGGGATAACGAATACTTTCATCACACTTCCAACGAGAAAATTTACTCCTAACTCTCAATAAACCAGTCCTATCAGGATAAACATTAAGTTATTTAACTAGGTTGGGGATATTCCCAACATTCTTGCACTTACTTGAAAAATACTTTTTCACATCTGCAAAGTGAATGTCTTTGTCAACTCTCAGGATTTGAGTAATAGCCTCTGTGTACAAATTTGTTGAGGTTACTTTCATATGAGCGTATTTAACCTTATCCCTTTTATACAGTCTACCTTTTAGAATGTGAACAAACTTTAAAACTAATCTATGCACGGAAACCAGTTTGTAGAAATCAGAATATTTCTGTGGAGATATTAAATGCTCATTAACTTTAGCTATAGACGTGTCATGCATCACCTGATAGTTTTGTGCTTCCAGGGCTGAAAGGTCAGGTTTTGCCAAAGGATTTGGAACCTGAATATTCAAAATATCATCTCTGCTGATCTGCATATCCATATTAGAACACACTTTTAAAAATTTAGGTCCTGAAAAATAATTGGACTTTATAAGAGTTCTATATGAAACAGGTCTGGTAATTTGATCAGCTGGGTTTTCAATACCTGAAACAAATCCATAAATAATAGGATGAATTTCACAAAGTCTGCTTATGTGTTCCAACCGATTAAGAATTAATATACTTTTTTTACTTTGCTTCTCAAGCTTATGAACATGAGAATTAATCCAAGCAAGAGAAAATAGACTGTCAAAATATAGCTTCAATTCTACTATATCTAATGGCGTAACACAAGCAGGGCCTACCAGATCTTTATAAAGGTCAATTAATACTTCCGAGCCCAATACAATAGACTGAAATTCTAATGAAGGAATTCCCTTAGCTGAAAGCGCTTTGTTGACAATTCTGTTTTTGGCAAGTACAAAACTAACTTCCAAAGAATCAATCTCTTGAATATAAACAGTAGTACCATATATATCTTTACTGCTATCAGTAAAGGCTACCAATCTATACTGACTATTCCTTCTTCCCACAAACCTTTGAATCTTTATTTCAGGAGATGCATTGACTTGTCTACAAATGTTTTTCCATTCCCTCAAAAGGCTAGCATCAAGTTTCATATCCCAATCAAATGAGCCATCACACTGCAACTTGTGCAAAAACAATCTAGCTCTATTTAGAATTGGTCCTGTAAATCCAAACACATCATAGTGTGCAGCAATGGATTTTAATACTTTCCTCTTATTATCTGCTCCGATATCCAACTGCAAATGTCGGGTTCTTAAAGTATCATCTAAACGATTCCATACCATTCCCAAAAGCTTAACTTCTGTTGAGGTTTTCTTAGATTCATTTTCATCAATTTTATCCTGTAGTTCCTTATCGTTAGTGACAAACTGCTGCAGAAAAAATTTATAAGGTTCAAATATGTTTTTAAGATTATCAAATGCCCACTGAAGTTCTTCTTTAGTATTGGAGGTAATGCTACCATTATCCATATAGATTAGGGAGTAGATGTGTCTCTTAAGTTCCTTAATTTCTTTAGAATCCATATCAGTATCAATCATAAGGATTTTGTACAGACCAAGCAAAAGCAAACAAGGTGAGCAAACTAAGCCAAAGGGCAATCTCAAATTTCTATATCCAACAAGAGTATAATCTTTCCGAGCCATATTTTTGAACCACAAAAACAGCAGCTTGTTTGAATCCAAAGGGGTCAAGCAAATATTTAGAAAAGCTTTCTTTACATCAAAACATAGCAATTTAGTATCAAAGCGTAAGTTCAAAAGAGCAGTGGTTATCTTTTGATTGATGCAAGGTCCACTCAACATGGCTTGATTGTGACTCAGTGTAACTTTCTGAGAGGGATCTCTTTATCTAAGGTTAGACAAAAAGACCACCCGACATTTTGTAGTCTCTCTCTCAAGCTTGAAAACTCCCAGGTGACCCATGAAACTGTGACAAGGATTCTCCAACAAAAACTGTTCCAAATTCTCTATTCTTTCTATGATGCCTAACTCCTGTTGTTCTTTGAAATATTGATCCATCATATTTAAGTAATCCGGAATCTTTATGGTGAATTTCTTTAGATTAGACTTCAAAATTTGAGTTGCCAAATGGCGATTTTTGCCCAATAAATGTTTTACCTTATCATTCCAAATTAAGGGCATAACTAGTCTGCCGTCAGCATTCCGAGTTGTGTTACTGAGAACATAGTCAACAATTTTATCATTGTTCTCGACATAATCTTCTGGAATATTGACATCATCAAAATTCAATGTTTTCGAACATATGTTGTCGAGAACTTCTTTGCTGGCTCTCTCAAATTCAGAGTCTATAATTTCTCCATTATGATCAAGTACCACAAAATTAGCTCCAACTTTTGTATAATTGTTTGTCAGGGAAGCATTGAAGACATTACCCATGTCCTTAACTTCTTCACATAGTATAGATAAAATATTAGAGCATGAAATACAGGCAACTGTGTCCTGACAATTCTTCAAATGTATCAAATTATGACTCATTTGATCCAGATTTCCTATGAGCATAATACCCAACGGAGTTACCGAGTACACAGAAGGTATATTATCCACTAATTCACCAAAATGAACAGTATTTTCCTTTAGGCAATATGCAGAATTCGACCCTAAAATGAAATCTACGTCCATAATTTCATCCTTTCCATTCAACAGATATTTATCAGCCACAATATAGCCCTTTTCAATAAAACCCTGAACAACAGATGTCAAACCAGGTAGTTTTAAACATGTTTTAATGGATGGTACACTCATAGCCTCCAATTCACATAATCTGTCCCCAATCATCATAGACACTTTATAAGAACACGCATTGTACAATCGGGAAGAATTAAATCCATTTACTCTTAACGTAATATTTGATTTAACAATTGGTAAATTTTCCCTAACAGCACACTCTTCCGTTATGAAATTTGATTGACATCCCCCATCTCGCAAACAACGGATGCGATTTCCATTAAGAAGGTCACAAGAAAAGGTGGGTAGAATTGCAAGACTACAATAATTTACCATCATAACATCCTTTGAGGCTTCAGCAAAAGTTATACTCGAACCATCTTTTACTTCTACCTTATCTGACTTTGGAGGCTTATCTTTACCCTTCTTTGCCAAACCATTACTATCATTTGTGTGTTCTTTCCTTATATTACTCACACACAAAAACGTGAAATGAAAAGAACCACAAAAACAACGTCTGGCAAAATAGAAATTGCACTTATCTGAAGAGTGATCCAACCGAGCACATTTTATACAAGCTTTAAGTTTCTTCAGCCTATCGAGCTTTGATTTAGGGTCCGGATATTCACTACATTTATGAACTGGATGGTCACCATTATCACAAAGAGAATGTTTGAATACATTAGCATTATCTTTCCGTAACTTTACGTTAGATGCTAAACTTGTGGTGGGGGTTGATTGACAATCTACTTTGGCTGCTAAACCAACAGCTGAATTAGAGGGACATGGTCTGTGTTTGGATCTATAATCAACTCGTTTCTGTAATTCCATATATCTCTCACTCTCCGCAAAGAACTTACTCTTTATCTGATCCAAAGAAGGGTTAGTTTCATTTGTAATTTGCACAAGCTGATCTTGAAATTTTTTGTTTAGTCCCTTCCATGAAAAATACTGTACTACGTCATCAACAGAGATACTCAAACTTTTAATAGAGTCTTGTATAGAATTAATATTACCAATATACTCAAATGGATCAGATGAAAAATCCAACTTCAACTCTGTCATACGCTGCAATACATTAAACTTACGAACTGAAGGAGACGCAAGTGCTTGTAAGAGTAAATCCTTTGCAATAGTATAAGACTGTTGTACACTATCCAATGAATTAATCAAATGTGACGCTCTTTCGGAAATCTGCGGTTTTAATAGCAAAAACTTGTCAAAGTCTGAATAATTATACCGCTGTACAACATCTTCAAACTGACTTAAAAACTTTGTTAAATCTTCACAATCTTGGCTAAAGAAAGTAGGCAAAGGAGCCTCAGGACTTTTAAGCCTACCACTATTACAACATGGCGATTGTGATACAGAAACTCTAGTTAAATTATATAAACACCGATTTATTTTGTCGTCATAAGAACTACTCTCATTAATTTCCCTTTTGTTCTCAGCAACAGCTTTGGCTTCGTCCGAAGCAATATCTTCCCATTTCAAATCTCTAATGATAACATCCAATCTGGAAAGTTCATCTTTAACTCTGTTTAATTTGATTTCAAGAATCTTTCTTTCATCTTCCGATTTACCAGACAAACTTGAAAGGTCATTAAAAATAATATTCACTAGTTCTCTAAAATTCCCTCGTGAACTAATGTGATATTTAAGTTTATGAGACATTTTGGCACAAAACACAGATACTGCTCACAAAGAAATAAGTGTTACAAATATATACTTTCAAAAATTCACGAATGCTAAACAAATCACAGCACGGCCGGTAATAACTAACAATATCGCACGTAAATAATCGAATGCATTAAGAAATTGCCAAACAAGTAATAAAACTAAACACCAAAACAATGCACAGTGAAATGAAAAATTATTACCACCTTAAATGAAATACCAATAATTCACCAAACAATTCGTAATAAGAAAAATAATTCAATTAGCAAGTTACGACACCGAATGAGGCCACGGAAACGGCAACAGCAGCTTTCCAGCGTGCCCACCCGGGGCGCCATTTGAATAAACTTCTGGGATATAATAAAATATATAGTTCTAAAATGACTATATTTAACAATATATCTGATCGTTTACATAGTTAAATAATGAAAAGCAGTAAGCTGAGTTGCCGTTCCGAAGTCCTCCAGATTATTCAACCAATCAAATTATCAAATGGTCGTATGCAGTAATATTCTCTTCACCATATATCCCTTTATTCAACACTGACCTGAAATTTAGGAAAACATACACTGTAAAAGGATATAAAACAGCATCTAACCCAACGCCAAAAAATTACCCTTAAGAAAGTTCGAGCTATATAAAGAAAACAACTTGACAAATAACAAGCCAAGCACGATAATCAACTCGAATTTATATTAAAGGTGAAACAGTAAAAATTGCGTTTAAAGTTGATAAAATACACCAAATACAGTATAATTTAAAATATTCAAGGTCAAATTATATTAAATATTAATAGCAGACACGCTGGCTGCCACAATTCATGAATGGAATTTTTAACCGTTATAAATAAAAGTATACTGAGCGTGCATAATCACCAAGTTACTCACATCTTATATCAGCCCGGTAGGAATAAAGCTGCACTTTAATGGACGAGGTGGTGTGGTAGTCTCAGGGGTTCAAACTTCCGATATACGGAATAATACCAGGTTGCCGTCTCCATGAGCCCCATCGATGTCGCACTTATATATTACTTTGAGTTCATGAGGTTAAATAAATCCAAATCCAGAGCGAAGATAATTTCCGGATAAAACCAGAGGATCGTCGATCGGCCGGATATATATAATGATGGATCGACAAACCTCTCTCCACTCTGCCTCACGTTGAACTGATCTACCAGAACAAAAGAACTGGAACAGACTTCTGTTTTCTTTAATTTAAACACTCAATTGGTGATCTCGGTAGTTACTAGCTAACTAGATTGTAAGTAACTGTGACAACAAGCTCAGTTTGGATTCCTCTAAAATAACAGATCACGAATTGTGTATTTGGCAAATTAAATAAATATAAAGCAATTTTCATTTTCACACCTAAGTAATGGAAGTATTTAATTAATATGCAAATAAAAAATGAAATTCCTTTTCATTTTCCACACTCCAGGGGAAGGGTTCAATAAAACAACGTTATTGAAAGATTACAAAAATTAAGCACAAAAATGTAAAGAAATTGTTACTGCAATACCCAGCCAAATATATACAAAATATACATTTCCACAGAACTAAATTATTCATTAAGCATATTTTTAGTTCTGCTTTCACTTTCCATGGCGGCTTTCCGTCGCACCTTATTTACAATCTGAAAAGAGTCATCAGTAATAACAGATATCCCAGACTGATCAGAATTTACATGTATTTCATTTACACTTAAAATTGGAATCAAAGAGCTTACATGACGCTTTACTAATTCGCGAGTTCTACCTTTCAATAAAATTGCATTAGTTGTCTCCCCAATAGTGTTTATTACTGTATCCTTCACCACCGCCATTGGATAATTAAAGGGTTTACAATTTTCTTCTTTTATCAATACAATATCACCTTGATGAAGTGGTTTATGCGTAACAGGTTTGTATCTACTCTTAACGTTGACCGCTTGCTTCATTAAATGAGCCAAAAATTCCTTATTATAGGTTTCAGTCAGAGCCTTTCGTACATTTTTCAATTTATTATAGCTCTCTTTAATGTGCAATAGTGGCTCCTTATTTGCAATCCATTCAGAATCCATTTCTGGGTCTGGCTGCAAAGAGGGGATAAGATTAAGAGAGATCCTATCATAACCATAGATAAGTCTTTCAGGAGTTATCGGGTCTGGAATAAAGTCATTACTTTCATCTCTCAATCCTTCAACAAATGCAACAGGTCTACGATTGACTTGATAAATTGTTTGAGCAACAATGAACTCAAAATCTCTGTATTCCAACACGTAATTTTTAATAGAGCCATGAATTAGTTGCTTCACCATTTTAACACAAACTTCAACTAAACCTCCCAAAGGATGACAACCCTTGAAATATTGTTCAAATGTGGTAGACTTCACATTATTTTCTCCAAAATATGCTTGAGTATCAGAATCCCTCAAGAAATCAGTCATTATATTTGCTCCAGCTACCAATGATGAACCTAAATCTGATAAGCACAATTCAGGAATGCCATATTCATAAGTATGGATCTGGAAGGCTCTCAAGAATTCTACAGTACTAAGATCAAAACATATCTTCAAATTTATTGCTCTCGACCATAAACAAGTGATGCACAAAATGCAGACCTTAATTTTCTTCTGTTGATATTTCACCTGAAAGTATCCCAAGTGATCAATAAAAATATATTTAAATGGAATGTTAGGGGGTTCCAGTCTAAATTCTCTGTATGGTGATTGATTAAGTTTAATAGTTCTCTGTTTCACCTTGCGACAAGTAATACACTCCTTCAATACACGTTTTACAACAGAGAAGTAGTGCGGTACACAATACTGCTTTCTTAATTCGGTTAAAATTACATAGCAACCTGAATGGGATAATGCACAATGTAAACTTAAAATTATCAATCTCACAAGCTCACTGTGCTTTGACAACAATATGGGATAACGAATACTTTCATCACACTTCCAACGAGAAAATTTACTCCTAACTCTCAATAAACCAGTCCTATCAGGATAAACATTAAGTTATTTAACTAGGTTGGGGATATTCCCAACATTCTTGCACTTACTTGAAAAATACTTTTTCACATCTGCAAAGTGAATGTCTTTGTCAACTCTCAGGATTTGAGTAATAGCCTCTGTGTACAAATTTGTTGAGGTTACTTTCATATGAGCGTATTTAACCTTATCCCTTTTATATAGTCTACCTTTTAGAATGTGAACAAACTTTAAAACTAATCTATGCACGGAAACCAGTTTGTAGAAATCAGGATATTTCTGTGGAGATATTAAATGCTCATTAACTTTAGCTATAGACGTGTCATGCATTACCTGATAGTTTTGTGCTTCCAGGGCTGAAAGGTCAGGTTTTGCCAAAGGATTTGGAACCTGAATATTCAAAATATCATCTCTGCTGATCTGCATATCCATATTAGAACACACTTAAAAATTTAGGTCCTGAAAAATAATTGGACTTTATAAGAGTTCTATATGAAACAGGTCTGGTAATTTGATCAGCTGTGTTTTCAATACCTGAAACAAATCCATAAATAATAGGATGAATTTCACAAAGTCTGCTTATGTGTTCCAACCGATTAAGAATTAATATACTTTTTTTACTTTGCTTCTCAAGCTTATGAACATGAGAATTAATCCAAGCAAGAGAAACTAGACTGTCAAAATATAGCTTCAATTCTACTATATCTAATGGCATAACACAAGCAGGGCCTACCAGATCTTTATAAAGGTCAATTAATACTTCCGAGCCCAATACAATAGACTGAAATTCTAATGAAGGAATTCCCTTAGCTGAAAGCGCTTTGTTGACAATTCTGTTTTTGGCAAGTACAAAACTAACTTCCAAAGAATCAATCTCTTGAATATAAACAGTAGTACCATATATATCTTTACTGCTATCAGTAAAGGCTACCAATCTATACTGACTATTCCTTCTTCCCACAGACCTTTGAATCTTTATTTCAGGAGATGCATTGACTTGTCTACAAATGTTTTTCCATTCCCTCAAAAGGCTAGCATCAAGTTTCATATCCCAATCAAATGAGCCATCACACTGCAACTTGTGCAAAAACAATCTAGCTCTATTTAGAATTGGTCCTGTAAATCCAAACACATCATAGTTTGCAGCAATGGATTTTAATACTTTCCTCTTATTATCTGCTCCGATATCCAACTGCAAATGTCGGGTTCTTAAAGTATCATCTAAACGATTCCATACCATTCCCAAAAGCTTAACTTCTGTTGAGGTTTTCTTAGATTCATTTTCATAAATTTTATCCTGTAGTTCCTTATCGTTAGTGACAAACTGCTGCAGAAAAAATTTATAAGGTTCAAATATGTTTTTAAGATTATCAAATGCCCACTGATGTTCTTCTTTAGTATTGGAGGTAATGCTACCATTATCCATATAGATTAGGGAGTAGATGTGTCTCTTAAGTTCCTTAATTTCTTTAGAATCCATATCAGTATCAATCATAAGGATTTTGTACAGACCAAGCAAAAGCAAACAAGGTGAGCAAACTAAGCCAAAGGGCAATCTCAAATTTCTATATCCAACAAGAGTATAATCTTTCCGAGCCATATTTTTGAACCACAAAAACAGCAGCTTGTTTGAATCCAAAGGGGTCAAGCAAATATTTAGAAAGGCTTTCTTTACATCAAAACATAGCAATTTAGTATCAAAGCGTAAGTTCAAAAGAGCAGTGGTTATCTTTTGATTGATGCAAGGTCCACTCAACATGGCTTGATTGTGACTCAGTGTAACTTTCTGAGAGGGATCTCTTTATCTAAGGTTAGACAAAAAGACCACCCGACATTTTGTAGTCTCTCAAGCTTGAAAACTCCCAGGTGACCCATGAAACTGTGACAAGGATTCTCCAACAAAAACTGTTCCAAATTCTCTATTCTTTCTATGATGCCTAACTCCTGTTGTTCTTTGAAATATTGATCCATCATATTTAAGTAATCCGTATTCTTTATGGTGAATTTTCTTTAGATTAGACTTCAAAATTTGAGTTGCCAAATGGCGATTTTTGCCCAATAAATGTTTTACCTTATTATTCCAAATTAAGGGCATAACTAGTCTGCCGTCAGCATTCCGAGTTGTGTTACTGAGAACATAGTCAACAATTTTATCATTGTTCTCGACATAATCTTCTGGAATATTGACATCATCAAAATTCAATGTTTTCGAACATAAGTTGTCGAGAACTTCTTTGCTGGCTCTCTCAAATTCAGAGTCTATAATTTCTCCATTATGATCAAGTACCACAAAATTAGCTCCAACTTCTGTATAATTGTTTGTCAGGGAAGCATTGAAGACATTACCCATGTCCTTAACTTCTTCACATAGTATAGATAAAATATTAGAGCATGAAATACAGGCAACTGTGTCCTGACAATTCTTCAAATGTATCAAATTATGACTCATTTGATCCAGATTTCCTATGAGCATAATACCCAACGGAGTTACCGAGTACACAGAAGGTATATTACCCTCTAAGTCACCAAAATGAACAGTATTTCCCTTTAGGCAATATGCAGAATTCGACCCTAAAATGAAATCTACGTCCATAATTTCATCCTTTCCATTCAACATATTTATCAGCCACAGTATAGCCCTTTTCAATAGAACTCTGAACAACAGATGTCAAACAAGGTAGTTTTAAACATGTTTTAATGGATGGTACACTCATAGCCTCCAATTCACATAATCTGTCCCCAATCATCATAGACACTTTATAAGAACACGCATTGTACAATCGAGAAGAATTAAATCCATTTACTCTTAACGTAATATTTGATTTAACAATTGGTAAATTTTCCCTAACAGCACACTCTTCCGTTATGAAATTTGATTGACATCCCCCATCTCGCAAACAACGGATGCGATTTCCATTAAGAAGGTCACAAGAAAAGGTGGGTAGAATTGCAAGACTACAATCATTTACCATCATAACATCCCTTGAAGCTTCAGCAAAAGTTATACTCTAACTCTTATCTTTTACTTCTACCTTATCTGACTTTGGAGGCTTATCTTTACCCTTCTTTTCCAAGCCATTACTATCATTTGTGTGTTCTTTCCTTATATTACTCTCACACAAAAAAGTGAAATGAAAAGAACCACAAAAACAACGTCAGGCAAAATAGAAATTGCACTTATCTGAAGAGTGATCCAACCGAGCACATTTTATACAAGCTTTAAGTCTCTTCAGCCTATCGAGCTTTGATTTAGGGTCCGGATATTTACTACATTTATGAACTGGATAGTCACCATTATCACAAAGAGAACAATGTTTGAATACATTAGCATTATCTTTCCGTAACTTTACGTTAGATGCTAAACTTGTGGTGGGGGTTGATTGACAATCTACTTTGGCTGCTAAACCAACAGCTGAATTAGAGGGACATGGTCTGTGTTTGGATCTATAATCAACTCTTTTCTGTACTTCCATATATCTCTCACTCGCCTCAAAGAACTTACTCATTATCTGATCCAAAGAAGGGTTAGTTTCATTTGTAATTTGCACAAGCTGATCTTGAAATTTTTTGTTTAGTCCCTTCCATGAAAAATACTGTACTACGTCATCAACAGAGATACTCAAACTTTTAATAGAGTCTTGTATAGAATTAATATTACCAATATACTCAAATGGATCAGATGAAAAATCCAACTTCAACTCTGTCATACGCTGCAATACATTAAACTTACGAACTGAAGGAGACGCAAGTGCTTGTGAGAGTAAATCCTTTGCAATAGTATAAGACTGTTGTACACTATCCAATGAATTAGTCAAATGTGACGCTCTACCGGAAATCTGCTGTTTTTTTATAGCAAAAACTTGTCAAAGTCTGAATAATTATACCGCTGTACAACATCTTTAAACTAACTTAAAAACTTTGTTAAATCTTCACCATCTTGGCTACAGAAAGTAGGCAAAGGAGCCTCAGGACTTTTAAGCCTACCACTATTACAACATGGCGATTGTGATACAGAAACTCTAGTTAAATGATATAAACACCGATTTATTTTGTCGTCATAAGAACTACTCTCATTAATTTCCCTTTTGTTTTCAGCAACAGCTTTGGCTTCGTCTGAAGCAATATCTTCCCATTTCAAATCTCTAATGATAACATCCAATCTGGAAAGTTCATCTTTAACTCTGTTTAATTTTATTTCAAGAATCTTTCTTCCATCTTCCGATTTACCAGACAAACTTGAAAGGTCATTAAAAATAATATTCACTAGTTCTCTAAAATTCCCTCGTGAACTAATGTGATATTTAAGTTTATGAGACATTTTGGCACAAAACACAGATACTGCTCACAAAGAAATAAGTGTTACAAATATATACTTTCAAAAAATCACGAATGCTAAAAAAATCACAGCACGGCCGGTAATAACTAACAATATCGCACGTAAATAATCGAATGCATTAAGAAATTGCCAAACAAGCAATAAAACTAAACACCAAAACAACGCACAGTAAAATGAAAAATTATTACCACCTTAAATGAAATACCAATAATTCACCAAACAATTCGTAATAAGAAAAATAATTCAATTAGCAAGTTACGACACCGAATGAGGCCACGGAAACGGCAACAGCAGCTTTCCAGCGTGCCCACCCGGGGCGCCATTTGAATAAACTTCTGGGATATAATAAAATATATAGTTCTAAAATGACTATATTTAACAATATATCTGATCGTTTACATAGTTAAATAATGGAAAGCAGTAAGCTGAGTTGCCGTTCCGAAGTCCTCCAGAATATTCAACCACTCAAATTATCAAATGGTCGTATGCAGTAATATTCTTTTCACCATATATCCCTTTATTCAACACTGACCTGAAATTTATGAAAACATACACTGTAAAAGGATATAAAACAGCATCTAACACAACGCAAAAAAATTACCCTTAAGAAAATTCGAGCTATATAAAGAAAACAACTTGACAAATAACAAGCCAAGCACGATAATCTACTCTAATTTATATTAAAGGTGAAACAGTAAAAATTGCGTTTAAAGTTGATAAAATACACCAAATACAGTATAATTTAAAATATTCAAGGTCAAATTATATTAAATATTAATAGCAGACACGCTGGCTGCCACAATTCATGAATGGAATTTTTAACCGTTATAAATTAAAGTATACTGAGCGTGCATAATCACCAAGTTACTCACATCTTATATCAGCCCGGCAGGAATAAAGCTGCACTTTAATGGACGAGGTGGTGTGGTAGTCTCAGGGGTTCAAACTTCCGATATACGGAATAATACCAGGTTGCCGTCTCCATGAGCCCCATCGATGTCGCACTTGTATATTACTTTGAGTTCATGAGGTTAAATAAATCCAAATCCAGAGCGAAGATAATTTCCGGATAAAACCAGAGGATCGTCGATCGGCCGGATATATATAATGATGGATCGACAAACCTCTCTCCACTCTGCCTCACGTTGAACTGATCTACCAGAACAAAAGAACTGGAACAAACTTCTGTTTTCTTTAATGTAAACACTCAATTGGTGATCTCGGTAGTTTACTAGCTAACTAGATTGTAAGTAACTGTGACAACAAGCTCAGTTTAGATTCCTCTAAAATAACAGAGATCACGAATTGTGTATTTGGCAAATTAAATAAATATAAAGCAATTTTCATTTTCACACCTAAGTAATGGAAGTATTTAATTAATATGCAAATAAAAAATGAAATTCCTTTTCATTTTCCACACTCCAGGGGAAGGGTTCAATAAAACAACGTTATTGAACGATTACAAAAATTAAGCACAAAAATGTAAAGAAATTTTTACTGCAATACCCAGCCAAATATATACAAAATATACATTTCCACAGAACTGAATTATTCATTAACCCATTTCTTCCCAAATTTTTTTTTCTTTGGATTTCAAATTTTTACACTAAATCTAGTTCATAAGGATCCAAAATCAGTAGAATACATAATTTTTTTCAGCTGCATTCATTGTACAATGAATAATGGAGTGTGACATATATGTCACGCTAGGCAGTAACGAGTACATTTGGGGGAAATATGAAAAATTCTGTTCTATTTTGAAAGGTTTATTGTTTGCTGTTATATAAGTGACATAACTAAATACAAAAGAAGTCTACTGTTTTCATACATGAACTACCGTAGTCACAACCACCAAATGAATGGAATTTGAAAATTACAATAAAAAAACAAGCCAAAAGAAATAGTCATTGTATTAAATCTTGCACTTAGAATCAAAACAAAGATTAAATTGCCAGTTCAAAATGCTAACATAAAATAATCAACTTTTCATTGCAACTGATACATCATGTGGCACATCATTGAAGTCTATTTTGTGTGAAATGCTAAATTGCAAGACAAACACAGACCTACATCACACTTATTACACTGACTGGAAGGAGATTTGCTACACAGATTTCCAGCACATCTACGTCTTTTCTTGTTTGGGGTCTCTATCAGGTAGTGTTCTATTCCATCAAAACGAATGTCACCAAGAACTCTCTTACAACCTGTTTCCCCCTGGGAAGGTCTCCCAGGCCCTTTAGGAGGGATCCCATATCTCTTCAGATAGCTTTCAGCAATCTGTTCTTTGAAATCTAGCTGAGGTAAACATCCACCTGACTTTTTATGAAGAATCCAAGCATTTTGCACTGATACATCTAATAACCAGGTAAAAATACACCACCACCACTTCTTACCCCCTAATAGATACTCTATAATTATTCACATTCTGGTCTTGACGGTCAGTTCCACCCATGTGGTTATTGTATTCTCGAATAACTAATGGGCAGTCAACTTCAATATTTTTTTTCTCTTTTTGAGAGTATCTTTTCACCTTACTAAGGGGTTCCCTTCCATGAGCAGTTGATGCAATGGTGACAACCGAATTATCCATCCATCTGCATAATGAAATGTTATTTGCCTTATCTATGATGAAGTCTGATGTTCCCCTTTTTTCTTTTTTCATCTCAGAAACTGCTTTCAAAGGGCATTTTTTCAGCCTATTGTCTCTTATTGTTCCCGTAGCAGTATAGTTTTGCTCACTCAGGTGTTGGAGAAGAGGAAAAGAGGTAAAAAGGTTATCAAAGTAATAGCTGTATGGGAGTTGTATTTTATCATCTGGCAATGACTTTATATTTTTCTGAACAGTGGCTCCACGTTTGCCAAACGCTTTCTCCTCATATGAATTACCTTCATATGTTTTACCTTGGTATAAGTCAAAGCTTACTAAATAGCCTGCATCAGTATTCAGGCACCAAACTTTATAACCAAAGCGTATTGGTTTGTTTCGAATACACTGCTTGCATCCATGGCGGCCAAAATATTCAACCATTGCCTCATGAGATAGATGCTGCTCTGGTTAAAAATGAGACAAAAATCGAGTGGAAAGTAGCCTTATCAGGGGATGGAGTTTAGCATATTTATCTGAATCATCAAGATTAGTATTATATGCTAAATGTATGAACTGCATTATTTTATCAAATCTGTTCCTTCTCATTGCAGAATACACTGCCTCATTTCTAGTCACTGGAGAATTCTTCCAGTAAAGTCTCCGTGATGGAACTGGAACAATGCCAGATAAAAGTAATATGCCAAGGAAAACCTTTAGTTCTTTTTCATTTGTTGAGAAGGAAATTTCTCCCTTGTAACGAGCATAAAGAGCTGGCTGTTCTATTATCAATCTGAAAACTTCCTCATCAAAAAACAATTCGAATAATTCACATGGTGATAAGTTCCGGTATTGACTGTAATTTGCCTCAGGAAAAATTGGTTTTGAAGAAAATGTTGCCTTTCTAGTCCACTTTGGAGTTTTGAAGCAATAACTAGAGTCATCATAGTTCTCCAAGTCCTCTCCTAAATTTCCAAGCCGAACTCCATTTGGAAGAGCTGCTTCACCTGCAGCATCTAATTGTTTACCAGAGAGATTATCAATTAGACCACCTTGATCTTCATCAGCAGAATCTTCGTCAGTCAGACCATCATCAGCACGCTCAATAAAAACATCTGCAGCAATATCTTCTTTCTCTAACTCTGCTAGTATTTCATTGACAGTCAGAGACCTGAAAAAATAATAAAAACGTGTTATCTCTGGATTAAATTTAACAAAGTAACTTATTAATGAGTTGAAATAACTAGTGTAGTAAAGTAAAGTAAAAGAAAGAAAATGAAGCCATAGAATGTTTTATATCACTAGAAAGATATTACTCTCAGTTTACATACAGTAAAATAGAAAAAGGCATAAATGTCCCTGTATCATCCTAGCGTAACATATATGTCACAGAAAATATAAAATGCACTGCTGCCAATATTATAAATCTTAGATATTCATTATTAGCACAGAAATTTCTCTATAGCCATATTTCAAGTATTTTATCAAAAAACAATACAATATATCTAATGAAAATGGCAAAATAATACTCACTTTTTGCCTGAACTCATTTTCACACCGGAGCAAAACCAGCACTTCTGCACAGAACGGTGTCACTCCCTTGAATGAACTTCTATTCCTGTAAAAACTTGTATGCAAGTAGATACATGTATTAACTCTCACACACAGGACCTCTCATGAAACAAGTTTCAACATGTAAACGTGTGGTGTAAGTTAACTGAACATATGTTTTACGTAACATATATGTCACGCTAGTTAAGCATATTTTTAGTTCTGCTTTCACTTTCCATGGCAGCTTTCCGTCGCACCTTATTTACAATCTGAAAAGAGTCATCAGTAATAACAGATATCCCAGACTGATCAGAATTTACATGCATTTCATTTACACTTAAAATTGGAATCAAAGAGCTTACATGACGCTTTACTAATTCGCGAGTTCTACCTTTCAATAAAATTGCATTAGTTGTCTCCCCAATAGTGTTTATTACTGTCTCCTTCACCACCGCCATTGGATAATTAAAGGGTTTACAATTTTCTTTTATCAATACAATATCACCTGGATGAAGTGGTTTATGCGTAACAGGTTTGTATCTACTCTTAACGTTGACCGCTTGCTTCATTAAATGAGCCAAAAATTCCTTATTATAGGTTTCAGTCAGAGCCTTTCGTACATTTTTCAATTTATTATAGCTCTCTTTAATGTGCAATAGTGGCTCCTTATTTGCAATCCATTCAGAATCCATTTCTGGGTCTGGCTGCAAAGAGGGGATAAGATTAAGAGAGATCCTATCATAACCATAGATAAGTCTTTCAGGAGTTATCGGGTCTGGAATAAAGTCATTACTTTCATCTCTCAATCCTTCAACAAATGCAACAGGTCTACGATTGACTTGATAAATTGTTTGAGCAACAATGAACTCAAAATCTCTGTATTCCAACACGTAATTTTTAATAGAGCCATGAATTAGTTGCTTCACCATTTTAACACAAACTTCAACTAAACCTCCCAAAGGATGACAACCCTTGAAATATTGTTCAAATGTGGTAGACTTCACATTATTTTCTCCAAAATATGCTTGAGTATCAGAATCCCTCAAGAAATCAGTCATTATATTTGCTCCAGCTACCAATGATGAACCTAAATCTGATAAGCACAATTCAGGAATGCCATATTCATAAGTATGGATCTGGAAGGCTCTCAAGAATTCTACAGTACTAAGATCAAAACATATCTTCAAATTTATTGCTCTCGACCATAAACAAGTGATGCACAAAATGCAGACCTTAATTTTCTTCTGTTGATATTTTACCTGAAAATATCCCAAGTGATCAATAAAAATATATTTAAATGGAATGTTAGGGGGTTCCAGTCTAAATTCTCTGTATGGTGATTGAATAAGTTTAATAGTTCTCTGTTTCACCTTGCTACAAGTAATACACTCCTTCAATACACGTTTTACAAAAGAGAAGTAGTGCGGTACACAATACTGCTTTCTTAATTCGGTTAAAATTACATAGCAACCTGAATGGGATAATGCACAATGTAAACTTAAAATTATCAATCTCACAAACTCACTGTGCTTTGACAACAATATGGGATAACGAATACTTTCATCACACTTCCAACGAGAATATTTACTCCTAACTCTCAATAAACCAGTCCTATCAGGATAAACATTAAGTTGATTAACTAGGTTGGGGATCTTCCCAACATTCTTGCACTTACTTGAAAAATACTTTTTCACATCTGCAAAGTGAATGTCTTGGTCAACTTTCAGGATTTGAGTAATAGCCTGTGTACAAATTTGTTGAGGTTACTTTCATATGAGCGTATTTAACCTTATCCCTTTTATACATTCTACCTTTTAGAATGTGAACAAACTTTAAAACTAATCTATGCACGGAAACCAGTTTGTAGAAATCAGAATATTTCTGTGGCGATATTAAATGCTCATTAACTTTAGCTATAGACGTGCCATGCATCACCTGATAGTTGTGTACTTCCAGGGCTGAAAGGTCAGGTTTTGCCAAAGGATTTGGAACCTGAATATTCAAAATATCATCTCTGCTGATCTGCATATCCATATTAGAACACACTTTTAAAAATTTAGGTCCTGAAAAATAATTGGACTTTATAAGAGTTCTATATGAAACAGGTCTGGTAATTTGATCAGCTGGGTTTTCAATACCTGAAACAAATCCATAAATAATAGGATGAATTTCACAAAGTCTGCTTATGTGTTCCAACCGATTAAGAATTAATATACTATTTTTACTTTGCTTCTCAAGCTTATGAACATGAGAATTAATCCAAGCAAGAGAAACTAGACTCAGAATATAGCTTCAATTCTACTATATCTAATGGCGTAACACAAGCAGGGCCTACCAGATCTTTATAAAGGTCAATTAATACTTCCGAGCCCAATACAATAGACTGAAATTCTAATGAAAGAATTCCCTTAGCTGAAAGTACTTTGTTGACAATTCTGTTTCTGGCAAGTACAAAACTAACTTCCAAAGAATCAATCTCTTGAATATAAACAGTAGTACCATATATATCTTTACTGCTATCAGTAAAGGCTACCAATCTATACTGACTATTCCTTCTTCCCACAAACCTTTGAATCTTTATTTCAGGAGATGCATTGACTTGTCTACAAATGTTTTTCCATTCCCTCAAAAGGCTAGCATCAAGTTTCATATCCCAATCAAATGAGCCATCACACTGCAACTTGTGCAAAAACAATCTAGCTCTATTTAGAATTGGTCCTGTAAATCCAAACACATCATAGTGTGCAGCAATGGATTTTAATACTTTCCTCTTATTATCTGCTCCGATATCCAACTGCAAATGTCGGGTTCTTAAAGTATCATCTAAACGATTCCATACCATTCCCAAAAGCTTAACTTCTGTTGAGGTTTTCTTAGATTCATTTTCATCAATTTTATCCTGTAGTTCCTTATCGTTAGTGACAAACTGCTGCAGAAAAAATTTATAAGGTTCAAATATGTTTTTAAGATTATCAAATGCCCACTGAAGTTCTTCTTTAGTATTGGAGGTAATGCTACCATTATCCATATAGATTAGGGAGTAGATGTGTCTCTTAAGTTCCTTAATTTCTTTAGAATCCATATCAGTATCAATCATAAGGATTTTGTACAGACCAAGCAAAAGCAAACAAGGTGAGCAAACTAAGCCAAAGGGCAATCTCAAATTTCTATATCCAACAAGAGTATAATCTTTCCGAGCCATATTTTTGAACCACAAAAACAGCAGCTTGTTTGAATCCAAAGGGGTCAAGCAAATATTTAGAAAAGCTTTCTTTACATCAAAACATAGCAATTTAGTATCAAAGCGTAAGTTCAAAAGAGCAGTGGTTATCTTTTGATTGATGCAAGGTCCACTCAACATGGCTTGATTGTGACTCAGTGTAACTTTCTGAGAGGGATCTCTTTATCTAAGGTTAGACAAAAAGACCACCCGACATTTTGTAGTCTCTCTCTCAAGCTTGAAAACTCCCAGGTGACCCATGAAACTGTGACAAGGATTCTCCAACAAAAACTGTTCCAAATTCTCTATTCTTTCTATGATGCCTAACTCCTGTTGTTCTTTGAAATATTGATCCATCATATTTAAGTAATCCGGAATCTTTATGGTGAATTTCTTTAGATTAGACTTCAAAATTTGAGTTGCCAAATGGCGATTTTTGCCCAATAAATGTTTTACCTTATCATTCCAAATTAAGGCCATAACTAGTCTGCCGTCAGCATTCCGAGTTGTGTTACTGAGAACATAGTCAACAATTTTATCATTGTTCTCGACATAATCTTCTGGAATATTGACATCATCAAAATTCAATGTTTTCGAACATAAGTTGTCGAGAACTTCTTTGCTGGCTCTCTCAAATTCAGAGTCTATAATTTCTCCATTATGATCAAGTACCACAAAATTAGCTCCAACTTCTGTATAATTGTTTGTCAGGGAAGCATTGAAGACATTACCCATGTCCTTAACTTCTTCACATAGTATAGATAAAATATTAGAGCATGAAATACAGGCAACTGTGTCCTGACAATTCTTCAAATGTATCAAATTATGACTCATTTGATCCAGATTTCCTATGAGCATAATACCCAACGGAGTTACCGAGTACACAGAAGGTATATTACCCTCTAATTCACCAAAATGAACAGTATTTTCCTTTAGGCAATATGCAGAATTCGACCCTAAAATGAAATCTACGTCCATAATTTCATCCTTTCCATTCAACAGATATTTATCAGCCACAGTATAGCCCTTTTCAATAAAACCCTGAACAACAGATGTCAAACCAGGTAGTTTTAAACATGTTTTAATGGATGGTACACTCATAGCCTCCAATTCACATAATCTGTCCCCAATCATCATAGACACTTTATAAGAACACGCATTGTACAATCGGGAAGAATTAAATCCATTTACTCTTAACGTAATATTTGATTTAACAATTGGTAAATTTTCCCTAACAGCACACTCTTCCGTTATGAAATTTGATTGACATCCCCCATCTCGCAAACAACGGATGCGATTTCCATTAAGAAGGTCATAAGAAAAGGTGGGTAGAATTGCAAGACTACAATCATTTACCATCATAACATCCCTTGAGGCTTCAGCAAAAGTTATACTCGAACTCTTATCTTTTACTTCTACCTTATCTGACTATGGAGGCTTATCTTTACCCTTCTTTGCCAAACCATTACTATCATTTGTGTGTTCTTTCCTTATATTACTCACACACAAAAACGTGAAATGAAAAGAACCACAAAAACAACGTCTGGCAAAATAGAAATCGCACTTATCTGAAGAGTGATCCAACCGAGCACATTTTATACAAGCTTTAAGTTTCTTCAGCCTATCGAGCTTTGATTTAGGGTCCGGATATTTACTACATTTATGAACTGGATGGTCACCATTATCACAAAGAGAACAGTGTTTGAATGCATTAGCATTATCTTTCCGTAACTTTACGTTAGATGCTAAACTTGTGGTGGGGGTTGATTGACAATCTACTTTGGCTGCTAAACCAACAGCTGAATTAGAGGGACATGGTCTGTGTTTGGATCTATAATCAACTCGTTTCTGTACTTCCATATATCTCTCACTCGCCTCAAAGAACTTACTCATTACCTGATCCAAAGAAGGGTTAGTTTCATTTGTAATTTGCACAAGCTGATCTTGAAATTTTTTGTTTAGTCCCTTCCATGAAAAATACTGTACTACGTCATCAACAGAGATACTCAAACTTTTAATAGAGTCTTGTATAGAATTAATATTACCAATATACTCAAATGGATCAGATGAAAAATCCAACTTCAACTCTGTCATACGCTGCAATACATTAAACTTACGAACTGAAGGAGACGCAAGTGCTTGTAAGAGTAAATCTTTTGCAATAGTATAAGACTGTTGTACACTATCCAATGAATTAATCAAATGTGACGCTCTACCGGAAATCTGCTGTTTTAATAGCAAAAACTTGTCAAAGTCTGAATAATTTTACCGCTATACAACATCTTCAAACTGACTTAAAAACTTTGTTAAATCTTCACCATCTTGGCTAAAGAAAGTAGGCAAAGGAGCCTCAGGACTTTTAAGCCTACCACTATTACAACATGGCGATTGTGATACAGAAACTCTAGTTAAATGATATAAACACCGATTTATTTTGCCGTCATAAGAACTACTTTCATTAATTTCCCTTTTGTTTTCAGCAACAGCTTTGGCTTCGTCTGAAGCAATATCTTCCCATTTCAAATCTCTAATGATAACATCCAATCTGGAAAGTTCATCTTTAACTCTGTTTAATTTGATTTCAAGAATCTTTCTTCCATCTTCCGATTTACCAGACAAACTTGAAAGGTCATTAAAAATAATATTCACTAGTCCTCTAAAATTCCCTCGTGAACTAATGTGATATTTAAGTTTATGAGACATTTTGGCACAAAACACAGATACTGCTCACAAAGAAATAAGTGTTACAAATATATACTTTCAAAAAATCACGAATGCTAAAAAAATCACAGCACGGCTGGTAATAACTAACAATATCGCACATAAATAATCGAATGCATTAAGAAATTGCCAAACAAGCAATAAAACTAAACACCAAAACAACGCACAGTAAAATGAAAAATTATTACCACCTTAAATGAAATACCAATAATTCACCAAACAATTCGTAATAAGAAAAATAATTCAATTAGCAAGTTACGACACCGAATGAGGCCACGGAAACGGCAACAGCAGCTTTCCAGCGTGCCCACCCGGGGATGCCATTTGAATAAACTTCTGGGATATAATGAAATATATAGTTCTAAAATGACTATATTTAACAATATATCTGATCGTTTACATAGTTAAATAATGGAAAGCAGTAAGCTGAGTTGCCGTTCCGAAGTCCTCCAGAATATTCAACCACTCAAATTATCAAATGGTCGTATGCAGTAATATTCTCTTCACCATATATCCCTTTATTCAACACTGACCTGAAATTTATGAAAACATACACTGTAAAAGGATATAAAACAGCATCTAACCCAACGCAAAAAAATTACCCTTAAGAAAATTCGAGCTACATAAAGAAAACAACTTGACAAATAACAAGCCAAGCACGATAATCTACTCGAATTTATATTAAAGGTGAAACAGTAAAAATTGCGTTTAAAGTTGATAAAATACACCAAATACAGTATAATTTAAAATGTTCAAGGTCAAATTATATGAAATATTAATAGCAGACACGCTGGCTGCCACAATTCATGAATGGAATTGTTAACCGTTATAAATTAAAGTATACTGAGCGTGCATAATCACCAAGTAACTCACATCTTATATCAGTCCGGCAGGAATAAAGCTGCACTTTAATGGACGAGGTGGTGTGGTAGTCTCAGGGGTTCAAACTTCCGATATACGGAATAATACCAGGTTGCCGTCTCCATGAGCCCCATCGATGTCGCACTTATATATTACTTTGAGTTCATGAGGTTAAATAAATCCAAATCCAGAGCGAAGATAATTTCCGGATAAAACCATAGGATCGTTGATCGGCCGGATATATATAATGATGGATCGACAAACCTCTCTCCACTCTGCCTCACGTTGAACTGATCTACCAGAACAAAAAAACTGGAACAGACTTCTGTTTTCTTTATTGTAAACACTCAATTGGTGATCTCAGTAGTTTACTAGCTAACTAGATTGTAAGTAACTGTGACAACAAGCTCAGTTTAGATTCCTCTAAAATAACAGAGATCACGAATTGTGTATTTGGCAAATTAAATAAATATAAAGCAATTTTCATTTTCACACCTAAGTAATGGAAGTATTTAATTAATATGCAAATAAAAAATGAAATTCATTTTCATTTTCCACATGAAGGGGTGGAAGTGGTAAGTAAGAAAAGAGGTAAGAATGGAATGGGTAAGGATATGAATTCAAGTGTTTAATATGATTCATTATATTCTAATGGAGAAAAAGGAAACAAGAAGGGATTAGGCAGTGAAGATAGTAGTGAGAATGAAGGTGAGGAAGTATGTAAGACAGTGTTTATGCGAGAGGTACCTAGGTTTGAGAGGTTTAATGAGCATAGTAGAAGAGATGTATATGACTTTTTAGGGAATATGATAGGTTCTGTCAGGCTAAGTATGGTGATAGTAAAAGAGTTTGGGCAAGGGAGTTAGGAGAATATTTGACAGGGGGCTTGTTGACGATGTATGGTGTGAAAATGAGTGTAGGGAGTGTTCAATATGGAAGTGTAAAAAAAGAGACTAATTGAACAGGTAACACGTATGAAAGGGAGTGTTAGGTATAAGCCTAAGAATGATTTTATTGAAGCACAGATGAATGTAGGAGAAGCAATATCAATGTATTCATGTACGGGGATGAAGGCATAACTGAGAATAAGTAATTAATAAAGTTTTTGGGTACTGTACCTGAGAATGTTGCCAAGTTTGTTAATTTGAGAAGGAAGGAGAAAATGAGGTGGACGAAGGATATGTTAACATAGGATGATATTTTATAGATAGTTGAGGATTACAAGTTAGATAGATGTATGAAAGAAAGTACATATGTGCATGTGATAACTAGAATGGAGGAAAGTGGGCCAGAATTTTATAATTTTAGAGATGCTGTTACGATGGGGCCGATAAGGATAGCTAATAGTGTAGTAGATAGGAGTGTTAGGACGAGTAATGTGGGAATCAATGTACGGACAAATGAAGGGTTTAGGCAAGGGAATCAAGTTTGGAGAGATAGGAGTACTAGTGTGCCGCGAGATAGGTCAGATTGTTGTATCCGTGAAGAAAAGTGTTATAGGTGTGGGAAAGTAGGACACAAAAAGAATGAGTGTAGAAGGGCATTAGGAGCACGTTTCGGGTGTAGTGATGTGGCGGGATGTTGCAATAACAACCCCCACACCCTTGAATCACACTAAACAGACAAATGTCTCCTCTGCACAAACTTTCCCCTTACTTTATCATAAACTGGACTCTTAGACTGAAGGGAAACAAAAACAAAACATATCCTTAGAACTATATTTCTTAAAACTAAAATAATCAATACCAAAAACCATCCAAAATCAAAATGAACAGTTAAAACTCATCAAAAACTTGACGCTAAATATATAATTAACAAAAAAAAAACCTTTCCGCAATCAAATTAATCCTAACAAAACCTAAAACTAACCGCAACCCAAACATAAAAACACAAAACACACACACACACACACACACACACATATATATATATATATATATATATATATATATATATATATATATATATATATATATATATATATATATATATATATATATATATATATATATATATATTACGAGTTCACCAACACCAAAATTTGTATGTTTATATAGGTTATTTGCAACACAGTCGTTCACAAACTGCCGAAATTCACGGCACAACCATCAATCTGTGATTAACAGGTTAAACTGTGTGGCAAGTTGCCACCACTGCCTCCCTAATTGGGGTCCTGGATGACGTCATCATCCTCATCATCATCATTATCATCATCATCATCAATAACAGCAATCGAAGTTCATTCGGTTCGGGTCATAAACAATAATCTAAATCAGAGTAGCCGTATCAACTTTCTTATTATTAGCCAGGTCGTCAACAATTAATCCAGGTAAACAAAAACTTTCCAAAGGAGGAATCACGGCCTGCAGAAATAAAAAAGAAAAACACTTACGAACACTTCTAGCTTACTAAACTATCGCACTATAATCAAAGATAAATAATAAATTGTTCCTATCATTCACAATCACGACAAGCAAAGATAAACAGAACTGTACTTACTTTTTAAATAAATAAACACTTCCACGCTGGTAAAGGAACATAATAATCCAGTATTCACACCAGCCTCTGGCTGCCGTCAAAATCAAAATAAGCATTCACCCAAGACGTTCACCACTGTCGTAACCTAGCTAAAAACATAAACAAACAATCTCATTTATACCAACAGTCTTTCTCACAACAAACAATCGATACACTAACTACACATCTCTCTCTCTCTCTCTCTCTCTCTCTCTCTCTCTCTCTCTCTCTCTCTCTCTCTCTCTCTCTCTCTCTCTCTCTCTCAGGATTTGGCAAACCAAAAAATAAATAAAAATAAAACAAAAATTAATCCTCCACAGTGAGACAGGACATCGTATTGATGAGTGTAAGAAAGAGAAAGTGGTTAAGTGTTTTAGGTGTGGTATTACTGGGCATACAGCGAGTGGATGTAGGAATAATCATACAAATGTGATTTGCGGCAATTGTGGTCAGATTGGACATTGTGCAAGGATGAATAGGGAACAGCGTGCTCAGTGTAGTGAATGTGGTGTAGATGGACATATAGCTAGGGTTTGTAGGAAGAAGGGACTAAGTCAGCCTGGATGTTCGGGAAACTAGGTAGTCAGAGGGTTCAGCTGGGTGAGTTGTCCTGTGTGTATGTGTGTGTGTGTGTGTGTGTGTGTGTGTGTGTGGAGGGAATAGGATTGATATTCGTGAGAATGGGATGGATAATTGGTTGGAAATGAGTGCGTATGAACCCAGTATGCATGAGAAGTTAGGGTTGTAAAATAGACAATTATTGTTAGTTGAATATAGGAAAAAGAATTGTTTGAAATTTTTTAGTGAGGTTAAAACGCAAGGTAAATTTATAGGTATAGGTTGGAATCCGAAAAGACGTGTCAAGGATGTAAATTTACAGGTGAGTATAGAAGATAAATGTGTTAATACAGATGAATCATGGCTCATTATGAATAATACCATAGTGTGTGTGGTTTTCCCTTATATTATGTAAAAAAAGTATGATGAATGCGAGAATGAGAGAGTGGAGAAGTATAAGTAGTATGAATGATTATTTTATTAAAGTAGAAAATAGTTTTGATGAAATGGATGAATTGTTGACGGAAATAAGTGAGATTTTAGGGCCAAATGATAGGGAGGTAGATGGGATAGTGCATAATATATTAGATGATAGGAGTATAGATAGAAAATGAAATAAGACAATGAATGATAGCGATATGGAAGAAGTGAATGAGAGAGTATATGAAGGCCCAGTTACTCGAAACAGAGGTCCTGTTCCCGACTGCGACTGGGTTATGAAAAAAGAAATCAGGTAAGTGTTGTGTAAGAAGGATTTGGCAAAGTAAAGGGGGAGGAATGTGGAGGATTCATTTTTTTGTCATTCTATTTTTGTCTTGTTTGCCAAATAAAGAGAGAGAGAGAGAGAGAGAGAGAGAGAGAGAGAGAGAGAGAGAGAGAGAGAGAGAGAGAGAGAGAGAGAGAGAGAGGTAGTTAGTGTAATGATTGTTTATGAGAATGACTGTAAGTATAATTGAGGTTTTGTTCATTTCTTAGCTAGCTTAGGACAGTGGTGAATGTCTTGGGAGAATGTTCTTTTTTATTTGACTGCAGCTAGAGGCAGTTGTGTGAATAATGGATATTATTACTAGTTTTTTCACCAGCGTGGAAGTGCTTATTTATTTCAACAATCGCACTTCCTCCTTGTCCTTTATTTTGAGTTTTTTTTTTTTTATAATGAGAGCAGTTATTGTGGTAAGGCTAGTGAACTGGAGCGGACACGATTATGGATTTGGAAAGCCTTGTACTGACAGATAGACACGATTATAACGATCTTTGATCTCTATTAATCATTGATTGGGATCATTCCTGGTGGATTGATGATGTTTTTTATTTAAATGCTCCATGATTTACACTGCAGTGTTCTTATTGGCCCAAGAGTCAGCCGTGACTGTGGTTTAGACATCTCGGCCTAGAGTGCGGCGACGTGATGCCAGTATCCACCTATATCCAGTATATTTGTCTATATTCTGTTTTGATAGGTTGCGGATATTTATTTTATGTATTAATGTTAAGTTGTTGTTTTTTTTTCTAATGTATTAGGATTAAGAAACAGTTTTAAGGTTATGTTTTATCTTTATTTTCCTTCTGTGCAAGAGTCTAGCTGTAAGATTACGATGGTAGATAGTTTGTTTTGAGGAGACTATTGTCAGTTAGTTAGATTCAAGGGTGTGGGGGGTTGCTTTTGTTTACATCACGCCACAAAGTAACGTGGAATACAAATGAAAACCGATTCAATATTGCTAGGAGTATATGAAATCAAATTTTTTTAAAAGCAAAAAGAAAAATAAACAAGCATCTAGTCTCCCAAATATTTATTGGTTTCTCTCTTAATTTTTCCTAATTTTTTAAGGCGTTGTCCTTTTCTTACAATTGTTTTGGGCACTTCACAGCGCTTTTCCATTAGATGGAAACTGCTTAGGCGATATAATGAAAACCTATTTCCTGTTTCAACGCTCGTTAAGAATAAATAGCCTATTATGACAATATATTCTTTCGTACTATTTAACCTATGCTACAAACTTATCTCACCGTCAAATCGTACATTTTCTGGTTTTCTTTATGAAATAATAGGATTCTATAGCCAAAAAGAAATAAAGATTATTCCCATAAAAAAACTACTTTACAGAAGAGGATTCAATAAATGATTACGTTGAGGAGTATTATACGTGTGTATTTAAATATATTTGTACACATGTATGATTTATCTTTGTGTATATTCTACACAATGGTTAGCTTTTGAATCGGAAAATAAACTTATTAATTGACTGTAAAAATGCAGTCGAAGCATACGCAAAAAGAAGAAATGGGTGAATATTGTTCATGGAAAGAAGTTTTGTTGGTGAATCTACAGCAGCTGAGTCTGATAACATGATCTAGAGACCATTTCATCATGAGGGATCACCTCCAATCACTTTGAATTTCAAAGTGAAGGAAGTTTTATCTCTTCAGGTTTCGTTAAGTACACAGTTTTTTTTTCTGTGGCTTTGGTTATCTATAATAACTGGGATCATCTTTATTCTCATCTTGTAGCATATTTTCACCTTTTAATCACAAAAAACATTAATTATGAATAGAATAAAAAAAAACTAAAGGTATAATTGAAAAAGAAGAAGTAAAAACACAGTGAATTACTAAACGTGAAACATAAGTACGATGAGAATTCTTATACAAAATTCTAATGAAGTTTTCTAGTCATAAGTGAGAACATTGGTAGATATGTAATAATTAAAATAGTTAATATTACATGTTTAAAACACATGACGTAATATGTCA
>NC_090742.1:93587518-93590018 GCF_036898095.1 Palaemon carinicauda | reverse complement strand
TGTACAAATGGTGTTTTAAACTTGATTGGCTAATCGTTGAGGATAAAACATGAATTTCAAATTTGATTATCCTTCGATTTAGATATCAAGTACACAAATGTTCCTTCAACCAATATGGTCTTTAATGAGAATTGTTTGCAGAGTATCTTCTGTTGCGGGGTTATACTAGCTATTTTCTGTTCATTCGTGATCCATGTTACATTATATCATATCATATATCATTATTATTTAATATGTCAGAGTAAAATGTATTATATAATTTTATATCATATAATGTTATAAGATACATCATACTAAGATATATCTTATACCTAATCGATATTATCTAGAAATCATTGACCTCACTAACACCAATAAATGTGCTAAAGAGGAGTAAAGGAAGGTATCAACCAGTATTGAATACGTCCTCTTATTGAGCGTTCTTGTTGGTTGGAAACTGAACAATAAAGTTTCCTTTTTTTTTCTCTTGCTGAGTCTCGTTGCAGCTATAAAAGTTTTCGAACGGAATTTCTTTTGAATGAAACCCCATTAATTGATTAATTAATAGGCTTCATGCTTTTCCTTGTAACTCACATCTTCCTATACTTCTCTTTTCAACTTCATTAGTCTTCCTTATCTTTTACCCCTTTTGTGTGACTATCTTTTTCAGTATCTCACAATTTTCCCTACGCGCATTTTTCAATATTTTTTTCTTCATCTCTTTCATATCTTCAACTATACTGTATTTTTTTTTTCCAAATTTTTTATCTGTTCCTTTTTTTAAATGAATTTCTTTTTTCACATTTAAACGGGTAAAAACTACGTCCTTTGTAAATGTTTTATAATCCAATATTTTTCACTTTAAATACATATGCATTCTTACTCCATAAATAAATTCTGTAATTAAGCTATCTGTCTAAGAGGAAAATGTAAGAAATTCTAACCAACTTTTAGACAGACTAAAGTAACGCAAATTAAGGATTGCAACAATATATTCAAATAAGAACTCCTGTAACAGAACATTTTTCATGTAAATAAATATGAATTAATAACAGACTTTAAGCCAAAAGACATGAAAACTAGGATAAATTATATATATTCTGAAACTGAAAGTTGTAATTTAATATTACAATTTTTGAGATAAGTTTTTATGCATATTTCATAGTAAAAAGAGCATGCCTGCTTTCCAGAATGCATGAAATATCACATGAAGTTAGGCTTAAGACAAACAAGAAAACAGAGCATAAATTGGAAGATGGAATATCATTGAAAGGAAAAAGGATTAATGAGGTAGAATCCTTTAAGTATTTAGGAACTATGATCACCAATACAGGGTCTTTAGAATTAGAGGTTAGAGAAAAAAAAACAAATTATTCAATGCCTAGGTCAAGGTGAATTTGGAAAGCAAATCAGCTGAAATTACATATATAAATCAGAATATGTATCAATTTAGTGAGATCGGTGTTACTCAATGGACATGAGTAATGGGATGGCAATGAAACAATCTTCAAAAGAATTATTAGATTTGAGAACAAAGCCCCTAGAAGGATAATTAGAGTTGAATGGCAATAGAGGATTAGAAATGAAACTATGAGAGATATTACTTGAGTACCATATGTGGATGAGACCATGGTGAGGGATACATGGAGATGGTTTAGTCATGCACTTGTGCAAGCGAGCAATTAGTCGATAACGTGAATGCAGCTAACTTTATTTCACCAGACAACGAGCTTATATACAAAAGCCTTCAATGGAAGAAGGTAACAAAAATTGAAACACATCAATTCCTGAAAAGAGGCTTCACCCAGTTTTGTTAACAGTGGAAACTGCAATGTACACTATATGTGGATAACGAGATTTGGTATTCGTGAACATATTACTTCTGACAGCAGTACCATTTTCACCTCTCAATTGTGGACCTCGTTAGCGAATCTCCTTGGATTTGATCTACATCAGATAACTGCCTACAACCCTGCTGCCAACGGAATGGTTGATCGATTCCATTAAACTCTTAAAAAAGCTTTGGTGTCTCGCTGCAAGGACTCAAACACGTTTACCCAGCTTTTCAGGGTCTTTCTGTGTCTAAGGACTAATCCTAAAGACACGTTGGATGTTTCGGCAGCTGAAATGGTGTAGCGTGAACAATTGGTCATCCCTGACGAATTATTTGTCTGAAATGTCCTCAGACAATCTCCATTCCCTACATCATGTTGTGTAAAAATTAACTTAATGCTGCCAGACATACAAGCCCCCCCCCCACCCCACCCCCGCCACCAGAGCAATGCATACTGACATAATTACAAAAGATATCGCAAGTTTTTTTGTGAAATGATACGGGCAAACAATCGCTAAAGCCCCCTTACACGGGCCGTTTCTTTGTGGTCCATTGAACAACAAAAGCGTTCTTACTGAAACTTGGGGGCAAACAAGACTAGGTCTACATTTATCACCTTAAACCTGTGTATCTTCTGCACGATGACCCGGCCAAAGGACGCCTTCTAAGTGCAGGGTGCCGCTTTCA
>NC_090742.1:93562518-93580018 GCF_036898095.1 Palaemon carinicauda | reverse complement strand
TATATATATATATATATATATATATATATATATATATATATATATATATATATTTATATATCCATCAATATATATATATATATATATATATATATATATATATATATATACATATATATATATATATATATATATATATATATATATATAGACCTAAATATATATATATATATATATATATATATATATATATATATATATAGACCTAAATATATATATATATATATATATATATATATATATATATATATATATATATATATATACATATATATAGACCTAGATATATATATATATATATATATATATATATATATATATATATATATATATATATATATATATATATATGTATATATATATACCTAAGTATATATATATAGACCTAAGTATATATATATATATATATATATATATATATATATATATATATATATACATATACAGACCTAAGTATATATATATATATATATATATATATATATATATATATATATATATATATATATATACATATATATATATATATATATATATATATATATATATATATATATATATTCATATATAAATATATATATATATATATATATATATATATCTAAGTATTTATGTATGTATATATAGATATATATGTATATATATATATATATATATATATATATATATATATATATATATATATATATATATATATATATTCATATGTAAATGTAAATATATGTATATATATATATATATATATATATATATATATATATATATATATATATATATATATATATATATATATATGTATGTATGTATATATATGCATATTTATATATATATATATATATATATGTATATATATATATATATATATATACATATTCTGTATATATATATATATATATATATATATATATATATATATATATATATATATACATATTCTGTATATATATACATATATATATATATATATATATATATATATATATATATATATATATATATATAAATGTATATATACATATAAATATATATATATAGAAATATATATATATATATATATACATATATATATATATATATATATATATATATATATATATATATATATATATATATATATATATATATATATATATATATATATATATATATATATATATATAGAGTATATATATATATATATATATATATATATATATATATATACATATATATATATATATATATATATATATATATATATATATATATATATATATATATATATATATATATATGGTAAAGTATATAACCAGAAATCCCTATCAGTACTAACTAATACGTCAGATTCTGTGAGCCATGCTAAAGCCTTGGAACGTTAACTAGTTACTACTAAAAGAGTTACAGAAAGAATAATGATTGAAATAAAAATAAAAGACAGAAAAAGAGCAAGATGGGTGCAAGAGAAAACTAAAGTATGGGACATTCTAACAACATGTAAAAAAATGAAATATACATGGGGTTGACATCTAATGAGAATGATAACAGAAGGACATTAGAAATAACAGAATGGGTCCTTAGAGTTGCAAAAGAAGCAGCAGAGGGAAGACAGGATGATGGATTGTCAAATTTATGAAATTTGCAGGTAATAACTTGCATAGAAAGACCATAAACAGACATGAGCGAATGGACATATCTGAGTTCTTTGTTCTGCATTGCACTAGCTATTGTTGAATATATATATATATATATATATATATATATATATATATATATATATATATATATATATATATATATATATATATATATATATATATATATATATATATATATATATCACAAGCATATATGATTTCCATTAATGTAAATATCACCCACGAATGGCATTTACTACTGAATTCTATCATTGGAATATATATCCACTAGGAATTCATTTTATGGTAACAGCTTCTGGCCTGGTGAAGATTTGAACCACCACCTGTCGGCAGGGAACCATGCCTGTGTGACGGTGCCGAGAGAGAGGTTATGACTCAAAGGCGGCATGCAATCAACTGAGTGGTTTATTAAAGAACACTCTCCTTTATATACAAAATCTCAAAGCAACAGGAATTTTCATGTTCAAATATTGACAATGTTACAGAGGAGAAAAGCAAACATGAATTTTTATGTTCGTTTTATTGCGAGGGAAGAGTGAAGATACAAGCATAATATATGCAAAAGGAATTATGTAAAATTGTGTGACACACGGTTGGTACACCTGCAAAGACTCTACCGACTGAGCCCTCAAGAGAGATCTCTCTTAAGGCCTCAGTCGGTAGAAGAAGTCTTCGCAAATCTCTCTTGATGGCTCAGTCGGTAAAATTTAACTGTATCTGACGCTGGGTACTGATAGCAAAATTCCATTTGTCACAAAAGGGTAGGAAATGTTCTAGTCCATCCTGATTCATTCTATAAGTCAGTAAGAATGATCTATTGAATATAATTTTTACTATATCTAACAAATTTGGCAAAGATTGACAAGAAAATGCCAATCCTATTTGGAACGAATAAAGACAATTATTTCCAATTACCCTCAATGATTGTACTGAGTGTCGTACAATTGATAATTTTATCCTAATTTTGTAAGTTCAACTCCTATTAATTTCTGGACATCTTTGTTTCGTGCGGAACTTCAGAAATAAATTGACTTATTTATTCCCAATGTTTATCTAAAAATTATCCTTTGCTACAAAACTATTTGAGCTCTTTCGCAATGGTTTCTGATAGCAATTGTACAACTAATTTTATATTCATACGCTGAAAGCCACTGACATCTATGTTTCGCCAAGTTTATGTGATGTTTTCAGATCGCTTCTACTTTATAAGTTCTCATACCGAAGAGCAGTGGACAAACTCACCGTCACGTTGTTAAAGGCCAATACCAAAGAAATTTTTTCTTATTAGTTTCATGAGATTTGGAGCATCAGCAAAGACACAAATAACGCGATCGGTGCTGCTTGATTTTTTCAATTATCGAAATATGCACACCTATGCCTAAAATTTCCATAACTTAACGTTGGTACGGCCTAGGTCGTTAAGAATAAATACTACAAGAATACTCACAAATAATATCTCAAAGACAGTATAATTTTTAGACCAAAAACGGTATCTGAATCTTTTGATATAACTACATTTTTAGTTAATGCGGCATTTGTCAAATGATTAGATGGTAACACGCTCAAAATTATTTCTGATTTGAACATGAATAAATTGATAAAAGTCTTAAAAAATATGGTTCAATATCCAACATACTAACCTCACTATTTAAAGTAAAAATGGAGGAAAAGAGTGGAATACTGAACACCAGCTTCCTTGCAAGTGAAATGTAAAATAGTAAATACCGAAAAACCAAGGCTGGTAAATCAGACCGTGGTATGGTGTGACATCATCAATCACCGCATGGCTATACTGCTCAGTAGAGGACAGTTTTGGCCGCTGATGGGTAGACCTGGCTTTCTATAGACCTTGATTGAATGTCCTTGTGAGTCGGAAACTGAACAATAAAGTTTCCTTTATCTCCAGATGAGTCTCGTTGCAGCTGTAAAAGTTTTCGAACGGAATTGCTTCTGCATAAAACCCCATTGATTAATTATTTATCATCCTTCATGTTTTTCTTTGTAACTCCTCACATCTTCCACTAATTCCCCTACCTTTCTCCCCTATTGTGTCATTCATTTTAAGTATCTCACTATTTTTCCTACTCGCAATATTCAATATTTTTTTCTCCATCTATTCTATAATATTTTCAACTATATTGTATTTTTTATTCATATTCTTTTATCTTTTCCCTTTTTTGAAATGAATTGCTTTTTTCATAATTAGAATTTAAAAAAATATGTCCCAGTAATTTTTTCAGAATCCATAATTATTGACTTTAAATACATGGACATTATTACTCCTTAAAGAAACTCTATAAATAATCTATTTATCTATGTGGAAAATATAAGAAATGACGTTTGATAAGTAGCCTCCTCTGGATCAAATAAATTCTTACTAACTTTTGGTCATACTAAAGTAATGCAAATAAGAATATGCAATAATTTTTCCGAGTAAGAACTCTGGTTACAAAACAGGCATCTGGACAAAACACATAAAAACTGGGATAGATTATATATATTATGAAACTGAAACTCCTACTTCAATATTAAAATTTACTAGATAAGTTATCCAGTATATTTCATAATAAAAAGAGCATGAATAAACAGATAAATAAAAGAAAACAGAGTATGTAATGGAAGATGAATTATTATAGGAAGGAGAAAGGATTGATGAGATAGAATCCTTCAAGTATTTATGAACTGTGATATCCAATACAGAGTCTCTTGAATTAGAGGTAAGTAAAAAAATGGGGAAATTAGTTAAAGGCTAGGTCAAGTTAAATATGGAGAGCAAATTATATATATAAATCAGAATGTAAATACATTTCGTGAGATCGGTGTTACTATATGAACATGAGTCATAGGATGACAATGGAACAATGTTCCAAAGGATTATTACATTTAAGAACAAAGCCGTCAGAATGATATTTGGAGTTATATGGCAAAATAGGATTAGAAATGAAACTATGAGAGAGATTACTTGAGTACCAAATGTGGAAGAGATCATGGTGATGGGTAAATGGAGATGGTTTGTTCATGCTCTTGTGCAAACGAGCAATTAGGTGATAACGTGAATGCAGCTTACTTTATATCACCAGACAGCTAGCTCATGTACAAGAGCCTTCAATGAAAAAAGGTCAGAAAAGCTCAGTCACATCAATTCATGAAAAGACAGGCTTCAACCAGTTTTCTTTACAGGGAGGTGTAGAGTGAGATATACAATAAAAAAGAAAACACCGTTACACTTTGCAAGTGTGTGTGAAACACGTGTATTATATGGGTTCCACTCCCCCAAAAAAAGACATACATGTGAAATCTGGCAGCCTGCTCTTAAGAGGTGTACTATGGGAGGGTTATCTTGCAGAACATACGCAGTTTTAAAGCGAGTAATGGAGACCCAGTCTTCTGAGACACTAAGGTTCATTAACAAAGCCTTCACTGTTCGATGGATGTCAAGGAAACGGGCCGTGTAAGGGTGCGTTAGCAGGGGTTTATGGTATCATTGCGCAGAAAATCTTGTTATACCTTATGCAATTATGTCAGTATATGTTGCTCCACTGTGGGCTTGTATTTATGGCAGCATGAAGTAAATTTTCACACAATATGATGTAGGCATTTCAGATTGTTGGAGAAGGTTTCAGATAGAAATAATTGGTCAGGAATGACCAACGGTTCGGCCTACACAATATCCCCTATGAAGACATCTAGGGTGTCCATAGGAGTGGTCCTTAGACCCATGAGGATCCAGGGAAGCTGAGTAAACCAGTTAGAGTCTTTGCAGCGTGACATCAAAGCTTCTTTGAGAGTGTAATGAAAACTATCAGACATTCCATTGGCAGCAGGGTTATGGGTGGTTGTCTGATGTAAAGTGACTCTAAGCAGATTCCCTAACTATGTCTGCAATCGAGAGGTTAAAGCGGTACTTCTGTCAGAAGTATTATGCTCAGGGATACCAGATCTCTGTATCAACGTTGCAGATTCCATGGGTATGGCTTCACGACAATTATTGGATCGGTCGATAACAGTAAACAGGTAAGGATGTCCTTCTGATATAGGTAGGTGCCCAATGATATCAGCATGAATGTTGACAAAGCAATGCTGAGCAGGTGGAAAGGTGCCCACTCTTGATCCTGTGTGTTGATGTATTTAAGAAGTTTGGCATAAAGTACAGGTGTTTAGCTAATCCTTAGCCTCTTTAGTAATGCCTTTTAAAATGAACTTTGTCTTCAGTAGCCGTGCAGTAGATGGGAGTGAGGGATGTAAGAGACAATGAATAAAATCAAACACCTATCTGCGTGTGGCACCAGGTATGCATGGTTTAGGTCTACCACCACTGGCATTACAGAGGAGGGTGTCATTAGAGTCATCGAAAAGATCTTTTCCCGGCAAGGTGATGTGCAGGATATCCTACATCTATGATACCCTTGATATTTTTATTGGCTTTCTGCCTATCGAAGCTTTGTAATCCAATCCCAGATAAATTGCAGCCGATATGTGTCATGACAATGAATGAAATCAAACACATATCTGAGCGTGGCACCAGGTATCCATGTTCTTGGTCTACCACTATTGGCATTATAGAGGAGGGTGCCATTAGAGTCCTAGAAAAGAGCTTTTCCCGGCAAGGTGAAGTGCAGGATATCCTACATCCTTGATACCCTTGATATCTTTTTTGCTTTCTGCATGTCGAGGCTTGACAAAGAATCAACAACGGGATTCATAATCCTATGGACATGTTGAAGGGAGTAGTTGTATTAAGCCACAGCAAAGATATGTCGGCATTGGTGGGCAAACCAGGCAACATACTGTCGAGTGATAATGTGTACAAGAGGGATGCGGTCTATGGGAATAACAAAGTACATACCTAAATAAAGTGGCGATATGGAGAAAATGCCATTTGTGCCACCATCAATTCATAGTCGAAGGTAGACTATCCCGATTCTTTCTTGGACAGTTTTCTACAGAAGAAGGCTATTTGGCAGGGCAAGCTGTTAACCACCTGCTACAGTACTTCACCAATAGCAATGTCGCTGGCATGTGTGGAGAGAAGGAGATGTGCATGTGTCACAGGAAAAATGAGAGCAGCAGCAATTGGCGGGGTATTTTTTAAGTAGCAGAAAGTCATTTCTTGAATGGGACACCACTTCAGGTCTTTTGGCTTGCCGTTTGAGGGAGGCGTAGAGAGTGCCAAGAGTAGTGGCTTATCATACCCTAGAATTCTTGCAGAACTTCGACAGTAGAGGGTGTGAGGAAGTTGTGAATTTCTGCCACTTTCTCAGGGAGGGAGTGTACTCCTTCAGGAGTGATGTGGTGCCTAAAAGCCGATATTTCATTTGCACAAAAATGTACACTTGTTGTACTAGAGTATAAGGCGGTCAAGCTCTTCGGTGAAGGATGCATCCCTCTTTGGAGGAAGAGACCACAAGTATGTTGCCTACGTAACATACAGAAAAGGAGAGGTCCCCTAAGATGCCATCCATGAAACGTTGAAAAGTGGCTCCAGCTAAAAAAAAAAAAAAAAGATTTGAAGTTGTAAGTATTGAAGGAAGAGGTGATGGTCATCATGGAGATATCTTGCTGGTTTATGGGCACTTGATAAAACCCCTTAAGGAGGTTGAATGTGGAAAAATAACCTTTTCTTTGCACAATTAGTAGGACATATCAGCGATGTTTGGGTAAGGGCAGTGATTTGTTTTTGTCCATAGGTTCAAATGACAGTAATTCCCAAACAGATGTAAGGAGCCATCTTTCTTCAGGATGGATGATGTGTTAGGGTGACGACCATGCGCTGAGGACCTTCATGCAAAGGCATATTTTTTCCATTTCAGCAAAGGTTTGTAATCGACCACGTTCCAGACGTCTGAATTTTGTGACCACTGGGTCTTCTATTGTCTTGATATGGGGATGAATACCGTGTTTGGCGGGAACCACTGGTGTTTGGCGAAGTTCTAGATAAAAGACTACCAGAAACCACATAAGAAGGTGGACATAGACATCCTTGGATGCTTTGATGTGGAGAGCAAGATCAGAAAGAGGTTGGTTGAAGGAGTGTAGATGAATATGAGTCTGTGTTCACTATCCGTCAGTGAGGAACATCATCCAAGTGGTAGTAATGTGGGAGGAAATCTGCACCAAGGACTGTCAATATGATGTCAGCAACTGAAACTTCCAGGTATATTTGACGCTTCATATCGAATGAGAGGTTTTTGTAACCATGGGTGAATATTGCAGATCTGTTGGCAGGTACCTGAGCAGATGTCAGCTGATTTAGACAGAATATGTTGTGTTCTGACAAGTGGCCTTAGCAGAAGAAAACAGCAAGTTATGGTGTTTACCAGAAATCACAATCCCATACATGGATCCTGTAAATAAAAAAGATTAGTGACAGGGGAGGTCACCACCACAAGAGATCGACTAATTCTGTGTTTTATTGTCACTTTCAACTGTTTGCACAGTTCTTCACAGCAGCCCAGAAGATGGAGTAGTAGTAACATAACTGCAGCCGATGTGCATCAGTAAGTGGCTCTAGAGGTCGTTGGTTGGGGCATGAGCAATTGGCTGGTGGTGGGTGGCTCTCTAACCAATCCGGCATGTCGCAGAGTGAACGTCTGGGTCTTACCCCATATACGCCAGCTTCATTCAATGTTGATTATCTGTCGTCTTCATCAGGAGTGAGGTTATGATATTATATGAAACTCTTGAAGGTAATGAATGGGCTGTCCATTAGGGCGTCCACTTTGGTCTGCAGAACCTTCATGGATAAAATATCGATATTGGTTATGGGAGCATGTACTGGTTCGGGTAAATGTCATACCAAAGGGCATGAAGTAGATTCACCACATGATAAGAGCCGTCTATAGAAGGTTAAAGTCCAGTGATGCTGTCCATTTCCTTTAATGCGAGCGAAGCTTTTTGGTTCCCCAAAAGTTGATGAGGGAGCTGGAAAAGTTTAGTGATGGTGAGTACTGCTTCAACAGGTATGATTTAGGGGCGTCATACGTTATTGGTGTGTCCCCATAATTGCAAAGCTAACTGTATATTCCCAACAAATGTTCTTATGGATCACCACAAGAAAATAGTCAGCTTTGATGCTTGACTAAGTCACGTCACTGATGCAAAACTGGACATAGGCGCTCTGAAACTACACAAATGCGTCTTTACTAACGAATGACAGTAATTTTTTTTTATGTGACTTTGATAAGCAAGTCATTTTCGCAAAGTGACATCATTAAACAGTAAGACAGCAGTAAAGAAGGAGAGTGGGAGGGAACTGATAACTCCAGTGATTACCAATTGTATGAGAGAGCAGTTAGGTGGTAGCTGGGAGGCAAGGCAAATGCAAGTAAATTTATTTCACCAGACAGCAAACTATATATAAGAGCCTTCAATGGAAGGTCACAAAAATCAAAACATAATAATTCAGGAAAAGACAGGCTTTTACCAATCCTGTTAACAGTGAGGTGTAGAACGAGATATACGATAACAAAATATATTGTCACAGTGCACTAGTTACTGTGAATGACATGCAATACATTCTTCGCACCACCCAAAGAATATTACTTTATCAAACATTTAACTAGGCTCCACAAGGAACTAGGAGACATGGAAGACAAGGCCTACATGGATGAGAACCATGATACGTGGAGTAAGAGAAAATGAATAGAGAAGTATCGATAGGCGTAAGAAGAGATGGTGGATATATATATATATATATATATATATATATATATATATATATATATATATATATATATATATATACATATTTATATATATATATATATATATATATATATATATATATATATATATATATATATATATATATATATATATATATATATATATATATATATATATATATATATATATATATATATATATATATATATATATATATATATATATATATATATATATATATATATATATATATATATTTATATATATATATATATATATATATATATATATATATATATATATATGTATATAAATATATATATATATATATATATATATATATATATATATATATATATATATATATATATATATATATATATATATATATATATATATATATATACATATATATATAGATGTGTGTGTGCGTGTGTGTGTATATGTGTGTTTATATATATATATATATATATATATATATATATATATATATATATATATATATATATATATATATATATATATATATATATATATATATACATAGAATATCAAATGTGATAGATCAAAAACCAAAAATAGCTTATTCATTTTCGTGTTTTTTTTTAATATCTTAATACATTAGTTTTAAGTTATATAACCCCAAATGAAAATTGGTATAATTTTGCGTCACATGACAGTAAGTCATTATGTCCATCCAATATTATTCAGAATAGTATAATTGGAGTTTTTTACTGGGATATATTAAAAAATTAGGTTACAGCTGTGTTCAAAACTAAAATTAATGAAGATAAAATATGATTCACTAATATCACTTCAATATCAGACCATCGAAAACCGCATTATTAACTTGTTACATATCCTGAGTTATTTCCATTAAGTTAGCATTCCTGAATTATATGCTAATATTCTACTTATATTTCTATTATACTTATTCTAAACATATGTAGCTTATATGATTTGCTAGAGTTATGCCAAATGCTGAGAGATTCATGCACCTTACTTATTATATGCATATATCTATAATGGCGTAGGCTATTATTTACGTTAATATCATAGGTGCTTACCAACGTGATATTAGATGGTAATGTTGAGAAAGGATTTTTAATTTTGCGACGATAATATTCTTTTGGATCTACATATGAGGATATTTTTGTACCTTCTTTTGTAAACAGAAAAAAACACTTTGAAATGAAAGTGACTTTTGTTACCTATTGCACACAAAATTTATGTGAATGTTAGCTGCAACACAATTTACCAAAACCAAATTTTCTTATTCATTTATTTTGTCAGTTTTCTTATTCATTTATTTTGTTATAAAAGGTTATACAGATTTTCACCATGGGAGTTGGAGTCCCATACAATGCTTTGTATTGAGCAATCAGTTTTTGTTGGATTACAATATGCTTTTGAAGCATTCATTTTATCTAAGTATATTTCCAGTACTGTACAGGAATCCATGGAATCTGGTCATGGAATACATATGGTTTACCTGCACTGCAATTTTACTTTCAATTGATCAAATAAAGAGGCACTTATTTCGAGATAAATTTGTTTTTTAAATAGTAGATATCACATTAGAAATATTGATTTCAAGAAGACAATATTTGCCGTTCATCCGGACAGTGTTTAGGTCAATAACTTTTTGTGTCTGATTTCTTGTCTGTTTTTCTTTTGGCTTTATCAGGATTTTCTTATGGTTTGGTATGTGGTAAAGGATTGTTTGGAAACAAAATCATCTTGGTTACTTTTATCAGTCGTTAATCTAAGTTTTTTTTCTCCACTTCTGACAACGGGTTTCATAATTTCTTTTTTTTTTTTCATTACCTTTTGGTTAAGAATTTTAAGTAACAGACTTCATTTGCCCCAGGTTTCTTTATGATCTGGCCACCAAGTACTTACCAATGGCTGTGGGGTTGAGCTCTCTTCTCATGTTTTTAAATTTCTAACTGTTTACTGGTATATATCCAAGAATATTTTTCTATTGTCTATAAAAGTGTTTTAAATGTAGTAACTGATATTTTTGGTGGTGATACTTATTCAGCTTATTCCACAGTCCTATCAACCATTTTCTACCAATGCCTTCCCATTTAAGAATTCTTATGAATGAATTTATACCCTACATAGGAACAAACAAATCTTACTTTACGATACTGACCTTCGCACAAACGAAATTCTTCCCAGCTTAGGAATGAAGGAAATATTGAATAAAAATAACATTTATCATATCACCAATTTAGATATGAAAAGTATCTTATCTTACCCATTAATGCAAAAAAATCGAGTACAATAAAAAGGAGATTGGAGAAGCAAGGTTTCAAGCACTAATATTTTGTTGTTGTTTCCCTAAAAGTACACATGATTCTAGATGTAATAGAAGGAAATAAGGAAACTTCTAACTTGATATTCTTATACTATCAAACTAATTAATTTACTAATATTAAAGGATTACTTTCATCCAGATTAGATAAATACATTTATCATCATCATCATCATCATCATCGTTATTATTATTATTATTATTATTATTATTATTATTATTATTATTATTATTATTATTATTATTATTATTATTATTATTATTAGTTAAGCTGCAACACTTGTTGGGAAAGCAATATGTACAAACGGTGCTTTAACCTTCATTGGCTAATTGTTAATGATAAAACACGAATTTCAAATTTCATTATCCTTCGATTTTGACATTAAGTACACAAATGTTCCAACAACAAATATATTGTTTGCAGAGAAATGGTCCCCGAATATTTTCTGTTGCGTGGTTATACGAGCTATTTTCTTTTCATCTGTGATCCATGTTACATTATATTATATCATATATCATTATTATTTAATATGTCCCAGTAAAGTGTATCTCATAATTATATATCATATAATATTATAAGATATAATACTAAGATATATCATATATCTAATCTATATTATCTAGAAATCATTGAAATCGCTAACACAAAGAAATGTGCTGGAGAGATATAAAGAAAGGTATTAACCGGTATTAAATAAGTCTACGTGTCGAGTGTCTTTTTATGGTCTGAAACCGAACAATTAAGTTTCCTTTTATCTCCTCATGAGTTTCGTAGCAGCTGCAAAGTTTTCGAACGAAATTACTTTTGCTTAAAACCTCATTAAATAATTAATTTTCATGCTTCATGCTTTTCCTTGTAGCTCCATACATCTTCTTTTACTTTTCTTTTCAACTTTGTTAGTCTCCCTTATCTTTCTCCCCTTTGTGTGGTTCACTTTTTCAGTATGCTACCATTTTTCCTACTCGCATTATTCAACATTTTTTCTTCATCTTTTTTTTTATTAGCTTCAACTGTAATGTGTTTTTCGTTCCTATTCTTTTATCTTTTCCTTTTTTTGTTCATGTATTTTCTTTATATTTAGACCGGTAAAAATTACCTACTCGTAATTGTTTTATAATCCATTAATTTTCACTTTAAATACATGGCAATATTACTCCATATATAAATTCTATAAATAACTAATCTATCTAGGAGGAAAATTTGAGAAATGACGTTTGATAAGTAGCCTCATCTTGATCAAAAATTTCTTACTAACTTTTGGACAGACTAACGTATTGCAAATCAAAAAATGCAATAATTTACCGAATAAAACCTCTTGTTAGAAATCTTTTTTCATGCAAATGAATATGAATTAATAACACACTTCTAGCCAAAAGATATAACAACTTGTATAAATTATATATATTCTAAAACTGAAAGTCCTAATTCAAAATTACACTTTCTGAGATAATTTTCCATGCATATTTCATAATGAAAAGGCATACCTGCTTACCAGAATGCATGAATTGTCATTCGAGGTTGGGCTTAAGATAAACAGAAGAAAACAGGGCATGCAATGGAAAGATGAAATATTTTTGAAATTAGAAAGGATTGATGAGGTAGAATAATTGAAGTATATAGTAACTATTATATCCAATACAGGGTCTTTAGAATTAGAGGTTAGTGGAAAAAAAAGCAAATCAGTCAATGGCTAGGTCAAGTTAGATTTGGAAAGCAAATAAGCTGAAATTACATATATAAATCAGAATATGTATCAATCTAGTGAGATCGGTGTTACTCTATGAACAGGAGTCATGAGATGGCAATGAAACAATCTTCAAAAGAATTATCAGATTTGAGAACGAAGCCCTTAGAAGGATATTTGGAGTTAAAAGGAAATACAGGATTAGAAATGAAACTATGAGAGAGATTGCTTGAGTACCATATGTGGATGAGATCATGGTGAGGGGTACATGGAGATGGTTTAATCATGGACTTGTGCAAGCGAGCAATTAGGCGATAAATTGAATGCAGCTAACTTTATTTCACCAGACAGTGAGCTTATATACAAAAGCCTTTAATGGAAGAAGGTCACAAAAATTAAAACACATCAGTTCCTCAAAAGGCAGGCTTCAACAAGTTTTGTTAACAGTGAGGTGTACAGCGAGATAAATATATATACACACACACACACACACACACACACACACATATATATATATATATATATATATATATATATATATATATATATATATATATATATATATATATATACATATATATATAAACATACATGCAGTATATTGCTCCCATTCACCCTAAAAAAGATAGAGATTTGAAAGCTGGCACCCTACTCTTAAGAAGATAAGCAGGGTTATGGCGATCAATGGATACCCAGTCTTCTTTGCCACTAAGGTTCAGTAAGAACACCTTCGTTGTTCGACAGATGACAAGGAAAGGTCCCGTGTAAGGGTAGGTTAATGATGGTTTTCTGGTATTTTTCCACAGGGAAAATTGCGATATGTTATACAGTTCTTTCGGTATGTGTTGCTCTTCTGGGGGCTTGTATGTATAGCAGCATGAAGTGAATTATCACACAATATGATGTAGGCACTGGAGATTGTCAGAGGAAATTTAGAAGAGAAATTATTTGTCAGGAATGACCAATGGTTTACCCTACCCAATATCAACTATCGAGACATCCATGGTGTCCCTAGGAGTGGTCATTAGACACAGGATGATGCAGGGAAGCTGAGTAAACGAGTTAGAGTCCTTGCAGATGGACATCGAAGCTTCTTTGAGAGTGCAATGAAAACAATCAACCATTCTGTTGGCAGCAGGGTTGTAGGTGGTTTTCTGATGCAGAGTAACTCGGAAATTTCCTAACAATGTCTGCAATTTTGAGGTGAAAGTGATACTTTTGTCAGAAGTAATATACTCAGGGATACCAAGTCTTGCCATCCGTGTTGTGAATTCCATGGGACTGCTTTCAGACTAATGATTGGATTAGTCAATAACAGTAAACAGTTAAGGATGTCCCTCTAATGTGGGTAGGCCCCAAACAATATCACCCTGAATGTTGGCAAAGCGAATCTGTTTGCCGATGTATTCAAGAAGTTTGGCATCAATTACAGGTGTGGAGCTGATCCTTACCCTCTTTAGTAATGCCGTGTAAAATAAACTTTGTCTTCGGCAGCCGTGCAGTAGATCAGAGTGAGGGATATAAAAGGCCATTAATGATATCAAACGCCTGTTGCGCGTGGCAGTAGGTATGCATGGTGTAGCTCTACCACTACTGGCATTTCAGAGGAAGGTGGCATTAGAGTCGTCGAAAAAAACGTTCTCCCAACCGAAGGATGTGTAGGATGTCCGGCATTTTTTATACCCTTGATATTTTCATTGGCTTTCTGCTCTCCCAGGCCTTGTTCGGCATTTCCAGATGAATGACACCCAATGTATGTCATGACAAGGCGGCAATAATGGGATTCATGTTCCCAGGGACATGTTGAAGGGTGTAGTTGTATTAAGCAACAACAGACATATGTCGGCAATGGCGGGCGGACCAGTCATCAGACTGTTGAGTGAAGGCATGCACAAGAGGCATGCGGTCTATGGGGATGACGAAGAGTTTACCTAAAAAAAGTGACGATATCGACAAAATGCCAATTGCACTACCATCAATTCGCCTTTAAAGTAGACTAACTGGATTCTTTCTTGGACAGGTTTCTACTGAAGAAGGCTAATGAGCAGGGCAAGCTGTTGACCACCCACTGAAGTACTTCACTAATAGAAATGTCGCTGGCATCGGTGGAGAGAAGGAGATGTGCATGTGTGACAGGAGAAATAAGAGGAGCAGAATTGGTAGAAAACCAAATCTTGAAGAGGACCCCACTTTAGATCTTATGGCTTGCCCTTTGAGCGACGTGTAGAGGGGGGCAAGAGTAGCTGCATATCATAACCTAGAATTCTTGCTGGGCTTTGACGGTCTAGGGTGTGAGGAAGTTCTAAATGGCTGCCTCCTTCTCAGGGAGGGGTTGGACTCCTTCATATGTGATGTGGTGCCTAAAAAACGATAATTTGTTTGCGCAAAAATGTACACTTGTTGTACCGGACTATAAGTCCATTCTGGTGTAGGATGTATCGTTTTTTAGAGGAAGAGAACACAATTATGTCGTCTACGAAACATACACAGAAGGGGAGGTCCCCTAATATGCCATCCATGAGACGTTCAAAAGGGGCTCTAGCAATACAAAAGCCAAAATGGGAGTAATTGAAGTTGTATGTACAGAAAGAAGTGGTGATCGTCATCTAGGGGATGTCTTCTGGGTTTTTAGGCACCTGATAATACCCCTTCTGGAAGTCAAGAATGGAAAAAAAAAACTTTTCTTTTTACAATTAGTAGGTATTTTCGGCGATATTTGGGAAGGGGCAGTGATCTGGTTCTGTCCATAGGTTTAAATGACAGCAATTCCCAAACAGATGCAAGGAGCCATCTTACTTCAGGATGATATGTAAGGGTGATGACCATGCACTGGAGACCTTTTGGCAAAGGCACATTTCAGCAAAAGTTTGTAATCGATCCTGTTCCAGACGCCGGAATCTGGTGACTACTGGGTCCACTATTGTCTTGATATGAAGTAAATACCGTGTTTCCCGGGAACCATGAGAGTTTGCCGAAGTTCTAGATGGAAGACTACCAGGTACGATGTTAGGTGGTGGACATAGGCATCCGTCGATGCATTGATGTGGAGAGCAATATCAGAAGGGGATGGGTTGAAGAAGTGTAGATGAATAAGTGTCTGAGTTCACTATCCGTTGGTGAGCAACATCAACCAGGTGGTGGTATTGTGAGAGAAAATCCGCACCAAGGATTATTAATATGACATCAGCAACGAGAAACTACCAGTGATATTTGACACTTCATAAAGAGTGGAAGGTTCTCGTAACCATGGGGTAGTTTTGCAGATCTGTTGGCAGTGATTAGGCAGATGTCAGCAGATTTAGACAGAATATGTCGTGCTCTGGCAAGTGGCCTTAGGAAAAGAAAATGGCAAGCCCTGGTGTCTACCAGAAAATCGGAAGCCCATACATGGATCATGTGAAAAGAAAAGATTAGTGACACGTGAGCCAACTACCACAATTTTTTAGAGCAGCCTGGAATATGAAGTTGTCATAGCATAACTGCAGCTGATGTGCATCAGTAACTAGCTGTAGAGATTGATGGTTGCGGTATGAGTGAATGGTGGGCGGTGGGCATGTTTGTGGGTGATCTGACACGACACGGAGTGGTTGTCTGTGATTTACCGCATAAACGTCAGCCTCATTCGATGTTGAATAGTTCATAAACGTTAGCTTAATTCAATGTTAAATAGTTGTCGTCTTCATTAGGAGTGAGGTCATAAATGAAAGTCTTGAAGGTGATGAACAGGGCTGTCCATTAGGGCGTCGACTTTGGTCATCAGGAACTTCATGGATAAGATATCGATATCAGTTATGGCAGCATGTACTGGTTTGGGTAAACTTCGTACCAAAGGGCACGAACTAGATTCACTTCACGATAAGAGCTGCCTGTGGAAAGTTGTAGTACAGTGATTCTGGTCATTTCCTTCAAGGCTAGCAGAATTTTTTGGTTTCCTAAATGTTGTTGTGAGAGCTGACCAAGTTTGGTGATAGCAAGCATTGCTCTAGTAGGTATGATTTCGGGATGAGTAAGTTATTAGAGTGTCCTCATAATCGCAAAGCCAATTAGATATTTTCGACAAATGTTCTTATGGATCCCCACGAGAAATTAGTAGCTTTCGTGCTTGACTAAGTCATGTAATTGATACAAAACTGGACATAAGGTCTTTGAAACAAGGTGAATGCCTCTGTACTAGCGATGGACATTAGTTTCATTGA
>NC_090742.1:93540018-93547518 GCF_036898095.1 Palaemon carinicauda | reverse complement strand
CTACCACAGATCTCTTTTAGTTCCTCTACTTGCTTCGCATAGTGGCGAAAGAACACTCTGGAAGACTTCCAGCCAGTGTATGAACGGAGATGTTCAAAATCCATACAATTAAAGAAATTTAAGAATGACGCAACTTTCCTCGGATCGTGACCTGCGGGTGTATTGTCAGGATCCGCTCTGCGAATAAAATATGTGATTTTCGCTCTGAGTTAATTCAGAGATAAATTTGAGCCTGATGTTTCTCCCCTGAATAGTTGACCACCCTTGAAGTCTGAAGTTCTATGAAGATAGACCTTTAGGCATTCTACTGGACATAGAGATGCATCTTCTTTCAGAGGGCAGATTCTCCAGGGACCCCACCTGTTGGTGGGTAACTCATTCTTGGCGAGAAATGTAGGATCCGGAAACAGATTCAGTTCTCCCCCATCCAGGAGCTGAACAGGACCTGCCTCTCTCGAGAGGCTACAATCTCACTAACCCTGGCCCCGGACGCGAGTGCAAAATAGGAAAATAACTTTTTGTGTCAAATCCTTTAACGCACACTCTTCATTGCTCAACAGAGAAGCGAAATGAAGAACTTGTCTAAAGACCATGAAATGGGCTTTGGAGGTGCTGAAGGTCTGAGCCTAGCACAGGCTTTCGGGACTTTATTAAAGATCTCGTTACCTAGGTCGACCTGGAAGCCATATAGAATGGGTCTTGTCAAAGCAGACTTACACGCTGATATTGCCTTCTAGTAGATTTGCACTTATATTCCTCAAGGAAGTCTATACTGGCTTTCGAAATCCCGAAACGCTTTCTCACCGCTAGGGAGAGAAAATCATGAGCTGCAGGGTCCGGGTTTTCTGTAATGAAGCGCAGACAGTTGACTTCTGGACTCGCTGGGTCAGAACTGGATCTGGTAGTGGTACAAACTTCAGCTACAGTTCCAATGCCAGGAGGAACCACACGCTGTTCGGCCACTTGTGGGCCACTATTGCCGCTACCCTTTGAAGGATCTCAGTTTGTTGAGGACCCTCAACAGAAGGTTATGAGGAGGGAACAGATAAATCTTGGACCATCTGTTCCAGTCGAGGGACATCGCGTCCACTGCTTCCGCTAAGGGGTCCTCGTACGGGGCACGTACAGGGGCAACTTCTTGTTGTCTTTCGTCGCAAAGAGGTCTATCTGCAGTTCTGGGACTGATTCAGAATGAAGGAGAATGATCCTGCGTCTAAGGACCATTCCGACTCTATCGGTGTGAACCTGGATAGAGCGTCCGCTGTCACATTGCGGACTCCTTGAAGGTGAACTGCCGACAGGTACCACTTCTTCTTTTCCGCCAATCGGAAGACGGCCAACATCACCTGGTTGAGAGGTGGTGACCTCGATCCTTGTCGATTCAAGTATCTCACAACTACCTCGCTGTCTATCACCACCTTATGTGGATCGAGTGACGCGGGGAGACTTTCTTTAAGGTAAGGAACACTGCCCTAGCTTCTAGAAAGTTTTATGTGAAAGGTCTTGAATAGCCTGGACCAAGTCCCCTGGACTTTTTTCCGATGAGAGTGACCTCCCCATCCCTCCTTCGAGGCGTCTGAGTGAATCGTCACCGACGGGGGAGGTGGCTGAAGAAGAACCGACTTCTTTAGATGTCTGGCTTGGGACCAAGGCCTGAGAAGAGTACTTAGCCGAAGTGGCTGGTCTTCTCAGATCTCTTCACGCGTTTGATGCATAACTTCTCCAAACTCCGATTGCATCCTTTAGCTGTGCTCTTAGCACTGGGTCTGTCACCGAAGCAAACTGGAGAGAGCGCAGTACTCTCTCCTGCTCGTGTCTTGATATCCTTTCGGAATCTTGAAGTCTCTTGACAGAACCCGCTATCTCCTTCCTTTTCTTCGCCGGGGTGGAGAAACTGTGTGACAAAAGGTCCCAGTGGATTCCAAGCCACTGGAACTTTTGAGATGGAGAAAGTCGAGACTTTTTCTGTTGATCTTGAAGCCTAGGTACTCTAGGAACTAGATCACTTGACTGGAAGCTTGCAAGCATTCTGTCTCGGATGCTGCCCACACCAACCAGTCGTCCAGGTAGGCTACTACCTGAATTCCCTTTAGGCGTAATTGTTTGAGAGCTACGCTCGCAAGCTTCGTAAAAATCCTTGGGGCTATGTTTAGCCCGAATGGCATGGCTCCGAAGGCGTATAGTCTTCGTTGTAGCCTGAACCCTAGGTAGGGGGAGAGTCGATGGCTAATTGGGATGTGCCAATAGGCGTCTGACAAGTCTATAGAGATGGAATATGCCCTCTTGGGTAGTAAGGTCCTTATGTGTTGCAGTGTTAGCATTTTGAATTTGCAATTCACTATGAACATGTTGAGTGGCGACAAGTCCAGAATGACTCTGAGCTTTTCCGAGTCTTTCTTGGGAACACAAAACAGCCTCCCTTAGAAATTGATGGGCTTCACCCTTCGGATCACCTTTTTTCTCTAAAAGTTCTTGAACGTAATCCTCCATAACGGGGATGGAGTGTTGGAAAAACCGAAGGCACGGGGGTGGAGTGCTGTACCAGCTCCCGCCCAGTCCATTCTTGAGTAGGCTGTGGGCCCAGGGATCGAAGGTCCACCGATCTCGAAATTTCAGAAGTCTCCCTCCTACCGGTATCACCTCACTTGGACTGCCGTCCTGAGGTCTTGCCTTCCTGACCACGACCACCCCTGAATCCCCTTCCCCTTGAGGGGCGTCTAGACGAGCCTCTGGCTGCTCCTCTAGGCTTTGCTCGAAAGGAAGTAGACTGCCCTTCGAACGCTGGGGTGAATGCCGTGGACTGTGTCGACACGGCCTGGGGTACCCACTGAAAGGTGGTCGGGGTTTGTGCCACGATCTGGGGCACTGGGGGCAATGGCAATTGCAGTTGCTGTTGCTGTGTAAGAGGCTTGGCTGGCCGAGACGGTATCCTAGTCCTCATAGTCTTCCTCTTTGGTTGAGGACCCTCATCCGGGGAAGACTTTCTTTTGATAGCCAGGCCCCACTTCTGGAGAAGGTTTCTATTCTCCAAGGCGGCCTTATCAACAACTTCTTTGACCAAGTCGGTAGGGAAAAGGTCTTTTCCCCAAATGTTGGAGGAGATAAGTTTCTTTGGCTCGTGCCTCACCGTAGCCGAGGTAAACACGAACTCCCTACAAGCTCTCCTTGCCTTGACGAAGCCATAAAGGTCCTTCGTCATTGTGGCCAGATGAGGCTTAGCCACTACCATGAACATTTCATGGACCTTGGGGTCACTTGCCATCGTCTCAAGAGTAGTCTGAAGAGACATTGAGGCAGTCAGTCTTTCTTTTGTATCGAACTCACTTCGCAAAAGAAAGTCAGACAGCTTAGGGAGGTCCTTGCCGAACTGACGTCCGGCAATATCAGCCTCCAACTTTCCCACTGAGAACGTAAGATGGACGTCCTTCCAGTCTTTGTGGTCCATAGGCAGGGCCAGCGACAAGGGTTTACACTCCTCTAGGGAGGGGCAAGACTTGCCGGCCTCGATTGCTTTTAGTACAGCCAGAAACACTTTCTGTAAAAAGGGGAAGGCTCTAGTAGGCGAGGACACAAAGGAAGGGAGCTTCCTATTCAATGCGGCTACCTTTGAGTTAGAGAAGCCCCTCTCTTTCATCGAGGATGAAAGTAGAGCTTGAGCCTTAGCATGGTCCATCACTATGACCTCCTTCGGCTCTGTCTCCTCCTTTGAAGCTGGTTCCTTCCTCAGCCGGACATAACAGTCCGGATATGATGCCTTGCTGGGCCAGATTTCCACCCTCCAGGGGAACTGAGCCCAGCTTATCCGAGATGACGATCTTTCCAGTCGTCATCGGCATGTGCTCAGCATACCTCCATGGGTTAGCATCTGAGCACAAGGGAAGGTCTTTCACATTGAGCTTTTTCTGGGGCCCATGTGATTCTGCAAGGCACTGCATTCGCAGTTCCATTGCAGCCGCCTTCTCCTGATTCTCCTTCTGCATTTGTTGGATCATTCCAACAATAGAAGAGAGGGCCTGTCCCAGCTCTACTGGGAGACCGGCCGATGTAGAGGGGCTTGAACTTCATCCTGGGCTTCTGCCAGGAGGTCTTCCTCCTGACACCCGTCCACATCAGACATCCTGTCATCTAGCTGGATGTCTTGCATCGCGACCGCGACTTCAGCATCCACCTGGATCTGAACTTAGGGGATCTCCTCTTGAGGCTGGGGAATCACTGCATCAGCTGATGCCTTAGGGAAAGGATAGGCCCTCATCTTCTCACTTGGAAGATAAGGGCCAGAAGTGTTCTTTTGGAAGCCCCTTAACCAGGTACGAAGCTTCTTTCTAGCTATTTAAATGTCTCAGTAATCAGGTTAGTGCACACAGTACATACCTGAGGGTCCCAATACCGGAGATCATCCTTGGAGACAGCATATGCTGCGTGTCTCCTACAAAACTCATGTCCGCAGAGGTTCTTGCTGCTGACATTGCAGAAAGCACTTCCCCACTTCGGAGTGTCCTTCTGTAAAGAGAAGAAATTTCCATGAGAATCAAGTGAACTATGTATCACTGGATATGCATAGTATAGCATAACAATTCATAAAGGAAAGACACACACTTGTGTTTCCTTCACAACCCATTGTTGCAGCCTTCCAGATAATAAAATCAAAATGGTTTATCTCTTCTAGAGTAACCAATGCAAGGTTTCCAGAGGAAACAGGTGGAGCTCACACCTAAGCAATGATTTTAAAATCCTGGATAATAGACAGGGAAGAACTCAGCTTCCTATCTGAGGGCAACAGCAAAGGGATGTGCAAGAAAACCCAATAGTGTTAGAAGATACAGTGCTGTACCAAAACCCTTACTATAGTTTTCTTCTTACTGTATATGCTATACAGAAGAATACTAGTACAGTATAGGGGGATGTGTGCCGGCCTGCCTTTGCCGGCCGGCACACACCCCAACTAGCTTTAAAGTATACTACTTAACAGCTATAGGGCGGCAGCACTCTGGTTCAAATGCCTGTGCCGGTCGGCATCAACTGCCGGCCGGTAACAGCCAGTGTTGGCCGGCAATGGCTGCCGGCCAGCAACTACACAAGGTAGTACCCAGCTGCCGGCCACACTCTTGGTGACCGGCAGACAAGAGCTGACATAAGCCGGCCGGCAAACGTACAAGACCGATGCCAGCCGGCAGCAAAAGAACCAGAGGACTACACCTGCCCGGCTGCCGGCCCCATAGGCCGGCAGCCGGGTCAGGTACAGCACTAGAAGAAAAATAGAATGGATGCCGGGATAAGAGTGTACACAACCTCCAAGCCCGGCAACCGAAAGAGTGCATATAAGGAAGGGGAGAAACTAATTCAGGCTTCCTGACCAATGCCGTCTGGCTCTACAGGCAGGCATGGATGAGGGACCAAGAGAGGTCCGGGCAGCACTCGAAAACATAAGACCCTTGCCGGCCAGCAGCTCTGCCGGCCGGCAAGGGGCTGAGTCAATTCCACATCCTAACCTATACTAGGTCCAGAAGTAGAACAACGTACAGTACATTAAGACCCCTGCCGGCCAGCTCTGCCGGAGGGCAAGGGGCTGAGTCAATTCCACATCCTAACCTATACTAGGTCCAGATGTAGAACGACGTACAGTACAGTAATGGCACGGCCATTACGAAGAAAGAGGGGGAAGGGACAAGAGGGTCCTGCCAACCTTGCTTTAGTGACAGATCACCCGCAGCTAAGAAACTTATCTTAGCCTAAGGGAGATCTAAGGGGAAAGGCCAGCAATACTTGCCAGCTTCCAGAGCACCAAAGCAAGGAAGGCGTTGCTACTCCCAAGGGAAGAACTTATCCTCCCCCGAGAACAGCAACAGGACTAGTCTGGTAGATCACAAAAGAAGGAATCATATCCACAGAAACCTTCGGTAGTGACCTAAGGGAGCTAAGCTCCCTTTGTATGTGTTAGGTCAGCGAGGGGGACTCAGCCCCAAGCCAGACAACACAGACTCAGACTAAAAACTCTGTTGTTCTGTCCCTCTTGAACCATAACTACAGGAACAGGAAGGTACAGTAACACCCTAGTATAGTTTTATCGAAGATAAATTCGGAAAAAACCACTTAGGGATAAGCCCAAGGCTTAAACAGAGGGAAAGGGATTGCATACCTTCTCCGAAGAAAAGAAAGCAACCGGGGAGTATGATAAAGTATACTAAGGCTCCATAAGCAACTAGCCTAGGCACCAAGAGAATCGATTACCTAATTCACCGAAACTCACTCGTATACTATCTTGGAAATATTCCACACAGTCTAAAATGTATAAAATATAGCCTAAAGCTTCAATAAAATTTTAATTACACTCGGAAAAACCATAATCATGCATGAAGTACTAGGACCAAACGACTAGGCTACATGGCCTAGCGTAGGCCAGAATGGCGAATACTTCGCCAAATAATACTAAGCACGAAAGGAAATCCTATGTAATGCTAAATAGCTAAAATTTATTAAAGCAAAACAACCAGGAATGTCGCTCTGACTAACTAATTTATACCTAGCGAGCGACAGCGTCCAAGACGCCTCTGGTAGGCTACGGCTCTTGTATCAAAGATTAATCCTATTAATCACTCAAAATTTTACCAAGAGCCTACATTTATACATAAAAGACACTATACTCAACTTATCAGAGGCCGACGAAGACGGAGAAGCCATGAAAAGTCGAATAAATCCAAGATTTGCGAGAAAAACAGGAAAAAACACCGAGTTGTTAAGCTACGCAAAAAGGAATACAGATGGCGCCAGGATTGGCGCCAGGCACGCATACGAATCGGGGGATAGGGAAGCCTTGGGAGCGGCTCCCCTTTTTCTTTCCCGAATTCGTATCTCGCCAATCACCTCCTAGGAGACGAAATCTCTGTCCATGATGTAGATTGCCATGTGACGTGTCTAGAATACGTCCTCTGATATGTCGCGATATCCCTTTCACGAGGGATACTCGCTCCAGGAGTTAGAATTCTGGTACCTTAAGGTAAATTCTCTGGGAATATCGCCGTAGTTGTAATACACCCTAGGAAGCTACCCTATAGGAACTTCCAACAGGACGACATGGCTTGAGCCCAAAAATATATATATACATATATTCATATATATGTATATGTATATGAATATATATATACGTAAATATATATATATATATATATATATATATATATATATATATATATATATATATATATATATATATATATATATATATATAAATATATATATATATATATATATATATATATATATATATATATATATGAATATATATACATAAATATATATATATATATATATATATATATATATATATATATATATATATACATATATGTATAATACACACACTGACATACATATATATATATATATATATATATATATATATATATATATATATATGTACATATATATATATGTATATATATATATATATATATATATATATATATATATATATATATATATATATATATATATATATATATA
>NC_090742.1:93505018-93535018 GCF_036898095.1 Palaemon carinicauda | reverse complement strand
AGAGAGCAAAAGAATATCTAGGCTGTCTATTCCTGACGCAAATTGAGACAGGGAATATGTTTTTCTGCAATTACCTCACCCGCTTCTATCCGTTGGCAAAAAACCGTGAAATATCCGGAAGCATATGGACCGTATAACACTATTCAAAGAAAAACAACTACGGAGAAAAAGAGAATGATTCCTGATATTTTGGGGGGACCCTTGTTTTCATTTTCTTTCCTATCTGTCTTTGGTTTTCATATATTCCTGGCAATAGGTAATTCTGTGTTTCTGTATTTCATGTAAGCACACTAGTTTATCATCCTCATCATCATCATTATCATCATCTCCGCCTACGCATATTGACGCAATGGGCCTCCGTTAGATTTCATATATATATATATATATATATATATATATATATATATATATATATATATATATATATATATATATATATATATATATATATATATATATACATATATATATACCTACATATTCATATATATATATATATATATATATATATATATATATATATATATATATATGTGTGTGTGTGTGTGTAGATATATATATATATATATATATATATATATATATATATATATATATATATATATATATAAATATATATATATATATATATATATATATATATATATATATATATATGTATATATATATATATTTATATATATATATAAATATATATATATATATATATATATATATATATATATATATATATATATATATATATTTATATATGTATTTACATATATATATATATATATATATATATATATATATATATATATATATATATATATATATATATATATGTATGTATATGTGTGTGTATATATATATATATATATATATATATATATATACTGTATATATAGGAAAACAAATGATGAGAACATCTTTCAACAATTTTTTTGAATGTTTGTGTTACACTAAAACTCGATCATCTGCTAAGATTTAAGGATGTCGGGGGCAGTAGACTAAATAAATACACTTGGATACCATACGGATTTATTTTTATACATCAGATAAATACTGTGACGAACCTCAGGTTTCATTCCTCCTAAAGAGAAAGATAGAAAAAAAAAACAATATTTATATTGGCCTTATGTTACACATTTAATATAATACTTTTTTTTTAATCCCGTATCATGTTGAGTTGGAAAAACAATAATACTTTTATTTCAAATTGAAATACAAACATTAAAACTTACGAAAGATGATTTGGTACGTAAATTTCCAATATTTTTTAATAAAAAATCTAAAGCCGTATGAGCATGTTTTTATGCATGCACACCTGGGTGAGTGTTTTATAATACGAAAACGATGAATATAAAGTTTTAACATCCATATCTATAGATGTTAAATTTTTGCAGTCAAACTCACCATATTGTGTCTGGTTAATACTAATCGTTACGCCATATAAAGAGAAAATAAGTCGGAGTGAATATACTACACTTGGTAGAATATTTACGTTTTGTTACCAATCCAAGTCAGATTATTTCCCCACCAAAGAATTCTTATCAAATAACTTTCTCATTGTTTATAGCTTGGGTTGAAGGTTACTAAACTTTGTCAATTTATTATTTAACAAGAACGATATATAATCAACAATATATTACATTTAACTGTTTAATGCAAAGAAAATAAGTCTTTTGTAAGAAGTGAATATTTTTATTTGTTTTTAAATATTAGTAAATAACTCTATATTTCAGATGTCTTATTAAAAGATATTTCAACTTCAGATTACTGTTAAGAATGTCATAGAATAAAGCTAACAGTTGCACTCCTGGAATACCTTGTGACTAAGGTCAGGAGATTGTCGTTGCATTTGAGGAGAAAACTAGAGATATTGAAAATTAAATGGGTGAAACAGGCAGGTGAAAGAAGACCAAATATTACGGGTGAAAAGTAGAAGACAGCAAACGATGAAGTTATAAAGTGAAAGGTAAATCAAATTTGCAAAGTGACATTTACACCGATCTAAACTTTCTCGATTTTGAATCTTTAATCGAAGGAGCTCACAAAGTTATGAGGGTGTCTGGAGATATTTGATAGCTTCAAACCCAAGTTATATATAACGAGAAAGTTATTTAATAAGAAATCCTCTACGAAGGCAATAGTTTGACTCTCATCGGTAACAAAAATTCGATAATGTACCAAATATAATATATTAAGTTTGCTTCCTTTTCTCATTCCAAAACTAAACATACAGTATTAAAGAGAGGCATTTTGGAAACAATATGTGTGGGATATTAATTCCTGGAAGACTTCCATGTAAGAGATTTCTAAATCTTAACTGGGGTGTTGGAGTGGCAACACCCAAACGCTAACAGATCAGAAAACTACAATGATACGATTCGGGATCCATCACACATAGAGGGGGTGATGTTTGATATTGGCTTTATCAGTACCAATACCACCTCGTTGTTAAGGTGTTACACCTACCATGGGATATTACACCCTGACTGAGAGTGATTAACTATTTGATAAATGACCATAACACCTGAGCGTGAGAAGGAACAGTATTCTGTTGGTTGAGGTGTTCTAAAGATTATCTGAAAAGAAATCTTTCGCTTTAGCAGGAGAGGAAATGAAAATACAGTAAATACCGGACATTTAGAATAGTATTTTTATAACAAAACAAACTCTGGTTTGAAGTTTCTATAACTTGAATTTCATGTGGATAATATATATTGAGACATGTGAATATTTCGAATTCCTCTGTGATACAAATCTAAATGAGTCTATTAGGACGATCAAATGAGTTCATGTAATAAATTTCAAACGAGTGTTCGCGATAAATCGATTTTGACTCATATGAACATTGTACAAAAATAATAAGATTCAGGAAAAGTGGTTTAATCCAAATATATGATTACTTTGATCTATCCTAATTATTTACAAAATTCACTCGATTTTTGCATGGGTAACTTAACAAAATGTGCATAACTAAGTGATGGAAAAAACACTCACAAACATGCGTGTATGCACTTGCACATTCTCTCAAAATATCTGATTATTTAGTACAACATTTTTTTTTGTCTTACCGAAAATTATTTTGGTTAGTCTTTTTGTATACAATAGAATTATATAATACCTCTCCTCTCCAATATAATAAAGAAATAGAATACAAATTACACGATCATATTGAATGGATAGTTGAATTCGCATAATTGAATCTGTAACATAATGCAATCGCATTATTTTATTCATTTTTTTCCTTAAGAGGGAGAAAATCTGAAGGCAAATCCTGTGTTTGGTAATGTAGAAGAATACACCCAGCTGTAGGACATCTGGCCAACTGTCACTGAAATCCTTAACGTGAGTAAAACATCGAACTTCAACAGAAGCTCGAGAAATGGTAAGAGACAAAGATTCACAAACTATAATGAACAGTTGGTCACATCATCAACATGTCCTCTTGTTAGTAGTTGAAATTTTGACTAATTTCAAGGATTTTCTATAATCCTTAAATTTTCGAGCAATATTCAAGTCTGAATATTACGTAAAAAATAATCACATCAAAAACCTTTCTATCAAATACAATACTTTTAAAAGCAAACAGAAAACGAAACGTGCATCCAATCCCACAAATATACGTGGGACCCCTTCTTAATTTTTCCACATTTTTAAGAGCATTCTGAGTTTATAATAATGTTTCGGGCATTTCCAGGTGCTTCGCCATTGGAATGAAGCTGGTTAGGCAATGGCATGAAAACATGTTTTTTCTCTCAACATACGTCAGGAATAAAAAACCTATTATGATTATAGATCATGTCGTTCTCTTTAGCTTATGCTACAAACATATCTTACCGTCATATCATAAATTTTCTAGTTTTCTGGATGAAAATATAGGATCTAAAAATGAAAAAGGTATAAAGAGTACTCCCATGAAGAAAAAAAAAACTACTTGCCCGGAAGAGGATTAAATAAATGATTAAGTTGTACAGTATTATACGTTTCTACGTATGAATATTCGTACATATGTACACTTTATATATATATATATATATATATATATATATATATATATATATATATATATATATATATATATATATATATATATATATATATATATATATACACACACATATATATATATTTATATATATATATATATATATATATATATATATATATATATATATATATATATATATATATATATATATATATATATATATATATATATACAGTAAATATATATATATATATATATATATATATATATATATATATATATATATATATATATATATATATATATATATATATATATATATATATATATATATATATATATATATATATATATATATATATTTATATTTTGGGGCTTAGGCCATGTCGTGCTGATGGAAGTTCCTTCATAAGTAGCTTTCTAGGTTATATGTGACTACAGTGATATATCCCAGAGAATTTACCGAAGGTATCCAGAATTCTAACTCCTGGAGCGAGTATCCCTTAAAAATTCACAAAGGGATATCGCGTAAGGACGTATCTTGACACATCTCACAGCTATTTACACCCCAAATAGCGATTTTCACTTCAGGAGGGAAAAGTGGCAAGAAAATAGGAGAGTCGTTAAAAAGGTAAATACTTGATTCTCCTAATGTACTGTAATAGTTCGCCCAATCGCACCGTAAGGCGCCACCTAAGCCATTCTTTCGTTCGTAGCTTGGGTGACCGGTGTTTTCCCGAGTTATCTCGCTATTTTGAAAGCTTTTTTCATCGTTGTGATGGATTGCCCCGCTTCATCAGCATCTGGAAAGTTAAGTAATATCTTTGAATTGTGTAAATGTTAGCTCTTGCTAGTTTTGCTTGTCGATAGAGATCGTGTTTAACGTAACAAGAGCTGTTGCCAGCCGGATGGCGTCATGGACGCGATCGTTCTTTTGTTCATTTAGTTAGCAAGAACGATATTCACGGTATTAATTGCTTTAATAACTTTAGCTATTTAGTTTCCTAGCTAGGGATTTTTATATTATGTCATTGTTGTCGTGGTTTTGGCTATTATGATCGAGCCTCACGAGTGCCAGGCTTCCTAGCCTAGGCACCTTCACACTTCATGCATGATATAACCTTTCTGGTAAAGTTTTATTGAAGCTCAGGCAATATTTTATACAATTAAGATATTACTGTGTATTTTTTCCTCTTCCATTTTAGTATACTAGAGTTTCGATGATCGTCTCTCTATGCTCTTTGGCTTAATAGCCTAAGGGCTTTAGTATACTTGATATATGTCCCCGATTGCTCTTGTATTGTCTTTTAAGGGGAGATTGATATCTCCTATACCTTTTAAGTCAATACTATCTCTACCAGATTTAAGAGTAATTCCCTTTCCCTCTGATGAGCCTAGGCTATCCTTAGTTAATTTTGCTTTGACCTGTGTTCGGGCAAAATTTACTGGGGCGTTTCGTTTCTCTCTCCTTTCCTTGTACTGGCATAGCTGATTCTTTGCCAATCCTCGGGTTTGGAGTGGAGGACGAGACATCAGAGTAAGTCTGTGTTAGGCATCCAGCTTCTGGGAAATGACTTCCTAGTTATCCTAGTTGCTGTTCAGGAGGCTAGTCCTCCCTAGGCTACTTTAAAGGTATTGTTTTACAGTTTCCTTTTCCTGGCCTAGCAGACAGTCCTGTTCTAAGGTTTTCTAACTGGAAGATAGGTTTCTTCCTTAGTAGAAATCCTTAGTACGTGATTCTGTTCTCTAAGAGTGTGTCCTATGGGCGTTCTCTTTACCTAACCCTTTCTGGGGAATTGATTTCCCCTACTTGAGGTTACTTTTGAGATCAGAATCACTCAGGTTAGGTAATTCCCTATGGTATTACCTTACTTATGGACTTTTACCCCCTACCCCGCTATCTCTTTTGTGTTGGATGAACCTTCACCCTTCGCCGTGGTCCTACATAGTCCCTATGGGGGTCTGTAGAACTGGCCTGAGTTTCCTTGTCGACTGCCGGCTAGGCCGGCTGCCGGCAGGTAACCCCATATCTTTGAGTGTGCCCTCGAGTCCTCCCTTGGACTGCCTTCCAATTTCCTTATGATGGGATATGGTTGGGTGGAAGCCTGAATTCAATTCCCTCTTCCACTGGCTCACTCTTTCGGGATGTTGGCCGGCATAGTTGATCCTTTGCCGTCCTTTATCCTTACGTTTGTCTCTGACTTTCTTTATGGGCTGGCCGCCAGCAGTTAGTTCTGCCGGCGTCTATATGGATGGTTAGGCCGGCAGTTCGCTGCCTCCTCTTGCCTTGGTCATCGCTGATCGATGTGCCGACGGCAGGTATCCTATGACCGGCTGCCGGCAACTGTACTGTTGCCGGCAGCTGGCCTGTGCCTTCTATCCACTATATTATAAGATAGTAACTGAGCCCAGTCAGGCCGGCATGTGCCGACCGGGCTGGCAGTGTCGGCAGGGCCGGCAGGGCCGGCAGTGCCGGCGGTCCGACGCTGTCGCTGGGGCCAGCAGTGTCGGCTAGGCCGGCAGTACCGGCGGGGCCGGCAGTGCCGGCGGGGCCGGCAGTGCCGGCAGGGCCAGCGATGTCGGCGGGACCGGCAATACTGGCGGCATACTGCTGCCAGCTACTGCTGTGCCCTGGAAAACTAATTTTTTCCAACCTACATGTGGTTCTTGGGCAGCCATATGTGAGACCATCATTTAGGAGAAATGATTCTCTCTTTTATTAATGGTTAAATTCCATTATATTTATCCACCATATTGTGCATAATGGAAGATGTGTCATGAGGACACTTAATATATCTTGGATAATGTCTTCCAGTAATTAATTCCTAGGAATTGCCTAGTTCAATATGGGAGGAGGTCATAGCAAATGGCTGGACAGGAGGCACATGTAGGTGTCTTTCCTATCTATAGCTTACCCTATCCAAGCTAAATATAATGCTTAATTTAAGTCGAAATCTGAAGATTTCACAGAAAACTCATTTTATTTTCTTCCTTTACAGGAAGAGTATCCCGAGTGCGGGAACAACTTTTGTAGAGTCCGTAGCAAGAGCTTCTACGGACATGGAGTGTGCAGGGCTCACGCTCGCTGCTCGATCACCAAAGGGGTTCTCAAGTATTGGGACCCGCAGGTATGTGCCATTTGTGAGAATTTGGTAAAGGAGGCTTTTGATGACCAAAAGTCTCTTGAGTCTAGGGATGCAGCTAGGGACACGCTGCGTAAATGGGTCAGGGGCTTTCAAAAGAATGCTTCGGGCCCATACCTTCCTAATGCTAGGATGAGGGATTGTCTCCTCCCCAGAGCTCATGATGATGCTATCATTCCCCAGACAAAACCTGAAATCCCCTTGGTTCAACTTCAGGTCCAGCAGACCCAGGACCCTGACGTTGCGGATACATTGGAGGGTATCCATTTGGACGACAGCATGTCTGTCGTCTCCGAGGAGACAGAAAAGAATCTCCTCGTGGAAGAGTTGGATCTGGAGGCAGTTGCCCCTCCTGAAGAGAATGTTGAGAATGCCAAAGTAGCTTCGGTTTCTTCAGCTTTAGCGGCCGACCCAGCACCATCAACTTCTTCTCAACCACCTCAGCTCGATTCGATCACGAGCACTCTTCATTCCTTGATCTCCATAGTGCAGGACCTACCGAAGAGGTCATCTGAGAAGGAAGCCACTTTTCGGACGGAGATTGAGCAGTTGGTGTCTTGACGTATGGCCCCGAAGAAGCTGAACGTGAAGGACCTTCCCGTTTTCTCTGACGTTAACCCTTGGAGGTACGCAGAGCATATGCCTATGTCAGCAGGCAAAATTTTCCTCTCGGAGAAACTGGGCACAGTACCAGTGGGGAAATCGAGTTCTGGCCCAGCAGAGGAGCCTACCCGGACTGTTACGTCCACCTTAGGAATGAACCGGCGTCTAAAGAAGAGACAGAGCCCAAGGAGACAATTGTCCTTGAGCTTGCTAAGGCACAAGCCTTATTTTCCAAAACTTTAAAAAAAGAGGGCTTTCACTAGTTCGAAGGTGCCGGCTCTTAGCAAAAAACACCCATCGTTTGTTGCTGACCCTCAACGCGCTTTTCCCTTTATGGACAAAGGGTTTAAAGCAGCTCTGAAGGCCGTGGAGGCAGGTAAACCTTGCCCCACATTAGAAGAAAGCAAGCCTTTCTCCCTTGCTTTCCCATCAGACGAAAAGGACTGGAAGGATGTTCACGTCACCTTCACAGTCGGGAAGCTGGAGGCCGATATCGCTGGACGTCAGTTCAACAAAGACCTCCCAAAGCTGACTGATTTTCTCTTAAAGAGAGAACACGAGACTAAGGAATGCCTGGCTGCTTCCATGTCTCTCCAAACAGGGCTAGAGACGATGGCTAGTATCCCTGACACCCCGGATATTTACATGGTCTTCGCCAAGGCTCACTAGGCTACAGTAACGAGGGACCTGTACAACTTCATCAAGGCCAGAAGGGCCTGTAGGGAGTTCGCGTTTGCTTCCGCTTCCATTAAACACGAACCTAGGAAGCTGATAGCTTCTAAGATCTGGGGAAAAGACCTCTTCCCGAGTGAAGTGGTCAAGGAGGTTGTAGACAAAGCCACCTCGGAGAATAGAAATCTCCTTTCCAAATGGGGCTTGTCTTCAAAACGAAAATCTTCAGCTGACGAGGGTCCCCAGCCGAAGAACAAGTCTAAACGACCTCGATTGCCTTCTCGAGCAAAGCAGCAACAGCTTCCCATGGCCACGGTGCCCCAGACGGTAGCACAACCCACCACCACCTTTCAACTGGTACCCCAAACTCTGGCTTCTCAGTCGCCAGTGTTCACCCCAGTTTACGAAAGGCAGGCTACTACTTTTAAGCCAAAGTCTCGAGGTTCCTTTTGGGGTTCCTCGAGGCACCCCTTTAGGGACAACAGAGGTGGTCGTGGCCAAGGAGGTAAATCCTCCAATCAGCACTCTAAGCGAGATGATGCCGGTAGGAGGGAGATTATTCCATTTTCAGGGTCGGTGGACCTTCGATCCTTGGGCCTGATCAAGAAAGGACTGGGCTGGTGTTGGATTTCAACCCCACCAAGCTTTCCTCAATTCTTCCAACCATCAACCCCAGTTCTGGAAGAATATGTTCAAGAACTATTAGACAAGAGAGTCATAAGGAAAGCAAAGTCCATCAAATTCCAAGGAAGGCTATTCTGTGGTCCGAAGAAGCATTCGGAAAAGCTCAGAGTCATTCTAGACTTATCACCACTCAACAAGTTCATTGTGAACTACAAGTTCAGAATGCTGATGCTTCAGCACATAAGGACCCTTCTGCCCAAACGGGCATACACAGTCTCCATACACATGACGGATGCTTACTGCGCTGTGCCAATCAACCGTCAGGTTTCCCCCTACCTAGGGTTCAAGCTACAGAAAAGAAAATACGTTTTCAGAGCATGCCCTTCGGTCTGAACATTGCTCCAAGAATATTCACAAAGCTTGCGAACGCAGTCATTCGACAACTACGCCTCATGGGTGTCCAGGTGATGGCCTACTTGGACGATTGGCTGGTGTGGGCAGCATCCAAAGAAGAATGCATGCAAGCCTCCAGAAAAGTGATTCAATTCCTAGAAAACCTAGGGTTCAAGTTCAACCTGAAAAAGTCTCGGCTTTCTCCGGCTCAAAAGTTCAAGTGGCTGGGAGTTCACTGGGACCTACAGTCACATTGCCTCTCTTTGCCCACAGCAAAGAGGAAGGAGATAGCAAGGTCGGTCAAAAGTCTTCTTCAATCTCGAAGAATATCAAGAAGACAACAGGAGAGAGTGTTGGGGTCTCTCCAGTTTGCCTCTTTGACGGACCCACTTTTGAGATTGCAGTTAAAAGATGCATCAGGAGTCTGGAGAAAATACGCTTACAATGATCGAAGAGATCTACGAAGACCATTCCCAAATCGTCTGCGATCCATTCTCAAGCCATGGTCGGAAGCAAAGAACCTAAGAAGAAAGGTACCCTTGCAACCACCTCCACCAGCAGTCACCATTCACATGGATGCCTCGAAGGAAGGTTGGGGAGGTCACACTCATCGTCGGAAGGTGCAGGGAACCTGGTCTCCACTCTTCAAGTCCTTCCACATAAACTTCCGGGAAGCTATGGCAGTTTTTCTATCTCTGAAGAAACTGAGACTTCGCTGCTCAATCCACATCCGCCTGGTTTCAGACAGCGAAGTGATAATGAGATACATAAATCGACAGGGCTTAAGATCGACTCAATTAAATCAAGTGATGTTGGCCATCTTTCATCTATCCAAGAGGATGCAGGGTCACTTGACAGCAGTCCACCTCCAAGGATTCCGCAATGTGACAGCGGATGCTCTATCCAGGATCAATCCGATAGAGTCCGAATGGTCCCTAGACGCAGGATCATTCTCCTTCATATTGAACAAAGTCCCAGGACTGCAAGTAGATATCTTCGCAATGAGCGACAACAAGAAACTATCCCGGTATGTTGCCCCGTACGAGGATCCTCTAGCGGAAGCAAGTGACGCGATGTCCGTGGATTGGAACAGATGGTCCAGGATTTACCTGTTCCCACCAACCAACCTGTTGTTGAAAGCCCTCGACAGATTGAGATCCTTTCGGGGGAGGGCAGCGATAGTGGCCCACAAGTGGCCAGGCAGCATCTGGTTCCCTCTGATAACAGAATTACGCCTGAAGCTGATCCCGTTGCCGGAACCAGTTCTAACTCAGCAAGTGCAGAAATCGACTGTCTACGCTTCATCAGAGAAAACCCAGAACCTTCATCTCATGATTTTCTCACCCTAGCGGTTAAGAAAAGGTTCGGGATTTCTGCAGACAGTATTAACTTCTTAGAAGAATATAAGTCAAAGTCTACAAGTAGACAATACGAGTCTTCCTGGAAGAAATGGGTAGCCTTTGTTAAAGCGAAGAAACCGCAGGAGATTTCTATGGATTTCTGTTTGTCCTTCTTCATCCATCTTCACGGATAAGGATTAGCAGCTAATACAATTACTACTTGTAAATCTGCATTGGCTAGGCCAATTCTATACGCCTTCCAGGTGGACTTTTCTAATGAAATCTTCAACAAGATTCCAAAAGCCTGCACCAAATTTCGACCTGCAGCTCCTCCAAAGCCCATTTCATGGTCTTTGGATAAGGTTCTTCATCTGGCTTCAACTTTGAACAATGAAGATTGCTCGCTGAAAGACTTGACTCAGAAGGTGATATTTCTTTTTGCACTAGCCTCAGGAGCCAGAGTTAGTGAAATAGTGTCCCTCTCGAGGGATGATGGCCACATTCAGTTTACAATGAAAGGAGAGTTAAATCTCTTTCCGGATCCGTCGTTTCTCGCTAAGAACGAGCTACCCACTAAGAGATGGGGTCCCTGGAGAATCTGCCCTCTGAAGGAAAAAGCATCCCTCTGCCCAGTGGAATGCCTAAAGGTCTATCTTCGTAGAACTTCAGACTTTAAGGGAGGTCAGCTTTTCAGGGGAGAGACTTCTGGTTCGACGTTATCTTTGAAACAGATATGGGCGAAAATCACCTACTTTATTCGCAGAGCGGATCCTGACAGTACACCCGCAGGTCACGATCCGAGAATAGTTGCCTCGTCTCTAAACTTCTTTCAGACTATGTCGTTTGAAAACCTGCGTGCCTATACTGGTTGGAAGTCTTCCAGGGTATTCTTTAAGCACTATGCGAAGCAATTACAGGAAATCAAGTTTCATGTGGAAGCTGCAGGTAGTTTAATAAAACCTGCTGCTTGATTACTGCGAAGGACAGTGCACTAATAGGGACTTTTAGTGAAGGGTGTACGTGATAGACTTAGGTATATCATAAGTATTGTGTTGTTAGAGACACTATGAACTGTTTTATCTAACTAGGTGACCTCAAGCATGATAATTTGACACAAGTGCCAGCATTTTATATGCTAGTGTTCCTGGTAATAACATTATGCAGTGAAATACTTCATTTCTTTGAGTGGCTTTTGTTTATCTTTCAGATGAAACTTATTTATTTTGTTATTACTGTTATGCTTTTTTATGCAATATGTTCAGCATAAATATATTAATTCCAATCATGATTTCTGTGTTTCTTGTAAATAAACATTAGAAGGAATCTTTGCGTCTCTTTCGCCTCAAGATTTTATAGATCCTGTATATCAGAGCATCTTTGATCCTCTTAGGACTTTGTAAGACTAATGTCTTCTCTTTTGCAAACAGGTAAGTTTGGTTGTACCATGTTTATTTCACTGTTTTATGATCCCTACGTGAACATAAACCTATCTGTCTCGATCCGGACCTGGGAGGTACAGTATTCTATTCATTGCCTATTAGTAAAAACTATGCTTTACGTATATAAGGACACAATATACTTCTGCTGGCTAATTGTTCTTTGAACTCACCATTTTTGGATTTTTTCCTAGAGTCTATATAGACTTTTCCCTGTAGGGGGCAGGAAGAGCTGGCATTTGGTATGCTCAGTTGATTGATGTATTACGGTAAAATCAAGTGTCTTTGGTCTTGACGACTAGATAGGAAATAGTTAATTCGAGATAACGGCACTATTATAAATCCACAGATACATTAATGCTCTGGTAAACTTCCATCGGCACGACATGGCCTAAGCCAAAAAAACGGATTTTGAGCGAAGTGAAAAATCTATTTTTGGGTGAAAGAGCCATGTCGTCCTGATGGAAGTTCCTTCATAAGTAGCTTCCTAGGTTATATGTGACTACAGTGATATATCCCAAAGAATTTACCGAATATATATATATATATATATATATATATATATATATATATATATATATATATATATATATATATATATATATATATATACGGATCTTGATCCAAGCGAAAAATCTATTTTTGGGTGAGATCGCTATGTCGTCCTAATGGAATTTCTTAAAGTAGCTTCCTAAGGGATATATGTTACTACAGTGATATTCCTAGAGAATAAAACATTCAGGTACCAGAATTCTAACTCCTGGAGCGAATATCCTTAAATTTTCTCTCAAGAAAATCGCATAATATCAGAGGACCTATTCTTGACACGCCACATAACAATCTGCACCCCTAATAGCGTTTACGCTTCGAGGGGGCCGTGGCAGAATAGAAGGGGGGCCGTATCAGGATTGCCCCCGTTTTCGTACTAATATTGACCACCACAACAGCGCCATTCCCAAGATAGCGGACATTCCTTGTAGCAATGAGCATGGTGCTACAGATGCAGTACCTCAGGGAGGGATACTGTGTAGATCTTTTCTTTTAGAAAAGAAGGGTGGGCCCATCAGGACGACAGGGCAATCTCACCCAAAAATTTATTTTTCGCTTTGCTCAAAATCCGTTTTTTGGGCTTAAGCCATGTCGTCGTGATGGAAGCATGCCAGAGTATTAGTGTATCTGTGGATTTTCATTAGTGCTTTAACCTTGGGACAACATTTCTATGATCATTTGGACCAATAGAGACAAATGACGTTACCGTTATCCGTCATTATCACTAATCCTACATGATGTTAGTGCTTCCTGCCCACTACAGGGAAGAGTCCTTCTAGACAGTAAAAAAGGTGTCTCAAGGCTAGTATATATTGTATGAACAAAACATAAGTAAACACTGTATGTACAAACCGTTTCGTGCATATTGCCGAATACTTATCAGTGTTTCTTATATCCATTATTTGTAAGCATACAAATATATGAAGAGTGTATACTCTGGACTTTTAATCATGCAATTGTCAGGCGAATTAGGACGCAATTACATTCTAATAGACATTTTTTTTCGATAAATGAATAAGTGAATTAGCAAGTAAAACGAATGTAGCATGATAACGGAATTATACATGTAACATGTACAGAGATTATATTTCTTTCATGAGAAGAAAGAAATGATGAGTGCCACTTTCAGATTGAATAAAATTTATAATAAACTTTTTCCTCATAATTTCTGTACCGGTTACCTACTATTGACACTGTGTACTACGTACACACAGCACTAGTGCTAACTGTATAATTCCTCACCTGGGATTTTGAACAGAGTTAGTGTCACCATAGTAACACTTATTCAAAGGAGGTCACACTAAAAGAGATGACCCCTTCTCCCTTTAATTGCCAGCCCCAGTCAATTAGCTGTTCAGCGCAGAATCAAACGGCAGGTTAAATACTCTACCTGACGTCACCACATAACGCTTTATTTCATGGACTTGCTTAGCATCGTGTTTGTAGACCACTCTTGATGACTCTCATCCAGTATATGAGCGAGGACATTCGAAGTCCCAAGCAATTAACTGTTTACGACAGTAATTTGGGGGCAGGTTTTAATACACTACCCGCCGCCACTACATAGTGTTTCAGTTCATGAACCTGTTTCGCATAGTGTTTGTAAAACACTGGATGATTTCCATCTGCTGTATGAACAGAGACGCTCAAAGTCCATTTACTGGAAGAAGTTCAGTGATGAAGCAATCTTTCTCGGATCATGACCTGCGGGAGTACTGTCAGGATCCACTCTACGAATAAAGTAGGTGACCTTCGCCCTCAGTTGTTTTAGGGATAAGTTTGATCCAGAGGTTTCTCCATTAAAGAGCTTTCCTCCCCTGAAGTCTGAAGTTCTACGAAGATAGACCTTTAGACACTCTACGGCAGATTCTCCAGGGACCCCACCTGTTAGTGGGTAGCTCATTTTTAGCGAGAAAGGTTGGATCAGGAAGAGATTCAGTTCTACTACTCATCCATAGATAGGGCCACTATTTCACTAACTCTAGCCACTGAGGCTATAGCGAACATAAAATTAAGTTTTTGGGTTAGATCCTTAAGTGAACAATCTTCATTGTTCATGGATGAGGCATATTGTAGGACCTTGTCCAAAAACCAAGAGATGGGCTTTGGTGGTGCTGCAGGCCTAAGCCTTGTACATGCCTTTGAGATCTTATTAAAGATCTCATTTGCCAAGTCCACTTGAAAGGTATATAGTAGAAGGCTAGTCAAGGCTTACTTGCACGTAATTATCGTGCTGGCCGCCAAACCTTGGTTATGAAGATGGATAAAGAAGGACAGACAGAAGTTCATTGAAATCTCTTTCGGTCCTTTTGCTTTTGCGAAAGCAACCCACTTTTTCAATGATGACTCATTTTGTCTTCTAGTTGACTTAGACTTGTTTTCTACTAAGAATTCTATATTGCCTTTTAAGATCCCAAATCTTTTCCTAACCGGTAGGGCCAGGAAATGCAATGAAGGCTTCGGGTTCTCTGAGATAAATCGCAGGCAATTAATCTCTGAACCTTCTGAAGTAGTTCTGGGTTCAGAACTAGGGACAGCCTTAGCCTCCGTTCCTTCCTCAATGAGGACAGATTACTCTTGGGCTACCTGGGAGCCAACAGAGCTACTCCTCCCTGGAAGGATCTCAGTATGTTGAGGACTCTCAGCAGGTGATTGGATGGGATGAACTGGAAATCTTAAGTTTATCCCTTCCATTTCAAAGACATGATGTCTGTCATTTTTATTAGAGGATCCTCGTATGGTGCTACGTATCGAGGTAGTTCCTTGACGACGCTCGTAAAGAGGAGGTTGGACTGCAGTTCGGGGACTTATTCCCATCTGGGAGAGACTAGGTCTGCGTCCGTGGACCATTCTATCTCTATCGGCTTGAGCCCGAGAATAGCTTCCACTGTCACATTGCGGATCGGTTGTATATGAACTGCTGTCATGTGCCATCCCTTTAGTTAAGAGATGCTTAACTACACCTAGACTGCATGAGACGTTCTCTAGCATTGTCGATTGCAGCGTCTCGTTATTGCTTCCGATTAAGGAAAGACTGATAACGGTATTTTTAAATCTCTTCGAGCGTTTGATGCTTGTTTTCTACAAAATCTCAACGCATCTTGCAGCAGTGCTCTTAGCACTGGGTCTGTCTCTATTCCGAACTGGAGAGAGATCAGAGCTCCTCCCTGTTCGCGTTTTGGGAATCTGACTAATTGCCAGAGTTTCTTGACCGACTTTGCCATCTCCTTTTACATTCCCAAAGGAAAGGAGAGTTGGTGTGACCACAGGCTTCAATGGCTTTTTCGCCATTGAAACCCTTGAGCTGGAGAGAATCGAGACTTCTTGAAGCTTATCTTGCATCCGCGATGTTCCGGGGACCGGATTATTTCCTTGGGTGTTCATAGACCAGCCCCCTTGGGTGCTGCCCACTCCAGCCTCTTGTCCTAAACATTGTTGCCTGAACCTTTCCTAGGCTTAATTATTGCGTGACTGTCTGCCAATCTTATGAAGATATCTAGGACTGTGTCTAGTCTGACAAGTATCTTTCCTAGGAAATACGTTAATTTGTGTAACTTGAATCCTAGATAGGAGGGTAGAGGGTGATTGACTGGAAGTTGCCAATAGACGACTTTCAGGTCTAGTAAGACTACGAGCACACTTTTTTGCAACAGGGTCCTTATGTTCAGAAGGATAAACATTCTGAACTCGTTGTTTTATTTGGACTTGTTGAGTGGCGACAAGTCCAGAATGACTGAATTTTCTTGAGTCCTTCTCATAGACACACAACAGCCTTCCCTGGAATTCGGTGGACTATAGTTTCCTTACCACCTGTATGCTCTAAAGCTCTCAGTTAAACTCCTCCAGGAGGGTTTTGGATTATAGGAGGAGTTGAGGAAATGGTGGTAGAGACATCTCCACCTCCCATCTTAGTCCCATCTTGATTACGCCATGGACCCAAGGATCGAAGGTCCAGCTATCCTAAAGGAACCTCCCCCCTACCAGAAGCATTTCTATGCTTTGATTGATCAGTAGGATTATATTTTCGACCACCTGCCTGTGGCAGCGCGGTCACTACAACTGTGGGATGTTGTTGAACAGTTTGAAACGAATTTCCAGACCTTTCTGTCTTCCTCTTAGGTTGGGGACCCACAACCGTGGAAGACTCTCTTTTTGAAAGGATGCCCCACATTTGGAGAAGTCCTACTTTCTCCGTGGTGGTGTTCTTAATCACTTTCCTGACTACCTCGTCTGAAAAGAAGTCTTTACTCCAGATGTTGGAAGATATCAGCTTCCTTGTTTCGTGTTTCGCTGTCGCGTTAGCGAACACAAACTCCCTACATGTTCTTCTAGCCTTTATAAAGGCATAAAAGTCTTTTACCAATGTAGCCATATGTATTTTAGCTAAGACCTTGAGCATGTCTGGGGTATCTTGATGAGCTGAACAGAACTCTATGTAGTTTTCTAGAGATAGGGAGGCTGCAAGTCTCTTCTTTGTCTCTTGTTCATCATGTAAGAGAAACTCAGATAATTTAGGGAGATTTTTTTTTAAATTGTCGACTGGCGACATCCGCCTCAAGTCTTCCTACTGAAAAGGTTAAATGGGCTTCCTTCTAGTTCATCTCCTGTCTGGGAAAGGCTGGTGACAGAGGCTCGCACTCCTTGAGTGTAGGACACAGTTTACATACCTCCATTGGCTCGGTGACATAATTAAATGCTTTCTTTGTGAAGTGGAATGAAATTGAAGCAGGAGCAAGAAAGGAAGAGTGCCTGTTACCTGGTGTGAATACCTTTGACACCGAGTAACCCGTCTCTTCTATGCTACTTGATAGGATAGCCTGTGCTTTATCATGGTCAAAAATCATAACCTCCTTTGATTCTGTTCCTTTTCTTAACAGTGGTTCATCCTTCAGTCTAACAAAAAAGTTAGGAAAAGCGTCAAAGCTTGTCCAAAACTGAACTTTGTCCAAAGGAACAACACCCATCTTTTCCGAATTGTAGAGTTTGTCTTTTAAAATTGGCATCAGCTACGCAAACCTTCAGGGATTGGTTTTGGAGCATGTCGGAAGGTGTTGATCTATGGGTCGTCTGTATGACCCTTGAGGAGCAACAAATTGAGCTTTACAAGGCTCTACCTTGCATTTCACCTCCTGCTTTTCGTTCTGTTTGCACAAGTTTTCTGTTAGGTTCCTCACTTGGGCCCATAACTGGTTCATTCGATCTAATAGAGGGATAGAAGGGGGCAATATCGATGTCGCTGGCTCTTGAGCCGGAATAGACGGAAACAATTCCAACCCGACATTTTCCCCTTCTTCCCGTGGGCACTTTCTGCGCTCCTTCCCAAAGGTTATCTGGCCGTCGGGAGATGTACCTCGTGTCTGGGGTACAACTATTTCCTTACTTGCTGTTGGAAATAGTATTCTACGCATCTCGTCATTAGGCAGGTAAGGTCGCGAAGAGATTTTCTGAAAACCTCTCACACAGTTGAGTAGCTTGAAACGAGCTGCATCTGTAGTCTCTACCGACTTGGAATTCTTGAAACCCTCGGGCATTAAGGTCCGACATACTTTGCAAGCCTGCGGATTCCAATAATGCAGGGGTTCAGAAATAATATTGCAGGGGGTATGAAACATGCATGCATTATGTCTGTAAAAACATTCACTCTTAGTTTTGCAGAAGACTGCAACACATAACATCTGGTGTTCCTCCTGTAAGGAAAGGGAAACAGAATGAGCACATGATTGATTATCTCACTGACAACCAATATATCAAAAAGTCGTATCTTAACAGAATAGCCTAGGATAGCAAGCTATAAAGGGATAGTAGATGACACATACTTGTGTATCCTCCATAAACAAATGCTGTTGTCTCCCCTAAGTATTAAATGTGAGTAGATTCCCTTATCAAAGGAACTCAAACTAAAAAGGGGGTCTCTCACCCCTATGGGTAGAGAAGTGTATAAATCACTGTCCCTTTTATACTAAACACTGTGGGGTAAGGTTGACTGATTTCTCAATCAGGTTAATGAAGAAACACTATTCCATCAATATAAGAGCGGCACCAGCATAAGCTCTCACAAGGGTACCCAAGATATGTTAGAAATAACTACTGTATAATCGTACTGTAGTTTTCTATTTGCAGTATGCACTATATTGCAAATTACTGGCTATTGTATAATTATATATAGTGTGATTCAGCCAATATGCTGACTTTATGTCAAGCATCTTGACTGCACGATCCAACTGGCATGATGCCAATTGGACTGGGGAAACTTAAAGACATATATTAAAGTATCCCACCCAACCTTTTTGCTGTGACCTTACTTACAATATTAAATCATAGAGTTTCCAGATCATGGAGACTCAAGGATAAAGGCTCTGCCCTTTAAGGGTTAGGAGTATAATCTCCTGTCCTTAAAAATTTTAATATTGCAGGGTAATCTGAAGACTGATTTCTCATCAGAATCTTGAAGAAATTAAATTCTTTACATATGAGATTGGGTTCCACAAATACTTGGCTAGGATACTACTAGTATAATATATACAGTAGCTTTTTATTTGCAGTATGTCCTATACTGCAAATATAATAACTGCCTGTATAAACTTATACTGTAGTTCAGCCGGCATGTCGTCGGCATAGCTAGGTTTTGCTAGCTAAAAGAGAGAGAGAGATAGCATGGCTACCTAATACTGTGTATATATAGAGTAAATATGGATATAAAAATCTTATTTTACTATCTTTCCCCAGAAAGAAGGTTCAAATGGAAGGGGAGAATGTAACATTCAAGCTTCCATCCAGCTACAGTACTGTCGCCAGGAATGTCTTGTCTATACCCTGCTGGCCAGCAGTGTTGCCAGTTGAGTCATTACCAATCTGTGATGGCCTGATAGGCAGTACCCCGGCAACAGACGGTGTTGCTAGCAATCCAAGGGAGAACTGAAGAACCTTTGGTAACAGAAGGGACTTCCCACTCACAGCCAACATGGCCACCAGCTGCCGGCCGGCAGCAGCCAAGACTGCCGGCCGGCAGCTGTCATGGCTGCCAGCCAGCAGATGTCATTACTGACGGCCGGCAGTTGTCATGACTGCCGGCCGGCAGTTGTCTTGGCTGCCTTCCACTGAAATAGCTACTGGCAGTCAGACAAGGGCTGAAGAGAGGGAGTCTGGTCGATCCCGGCAACCCACCGGCAATGGTAAGGTTGCAGGGAGTCGCCAACATGAAGGGATAGAAGGGAAAGGAAAAGAGGGTCCTGTAAAAGGTACATCAGGAGTCGGCCATAGCCTGTCCTGCCTTACCTAACGAAACTCCGTTCCTGTATTAGAACTGTCCCATGTGGCTAAAGAATCCTATTCCTTAGCCTAGGGTTAGATTAACACAATAAAGAGGTTGGTAGCACCCTCGCCACCACCTCTAAACAGAAGGGAAACGGGGTTCTAGTGCCGATATCCCCTAAGCAGTAGAAAAATTCTATTCTTCAGCTTAGGGTCAACCAACACAGGACTAGTCTGCTAGGCCACAGGGAGAAGGTATCATATCGTACAGACCCTTCAGGAGTGGCCTAGGGAGGTCTAGCCTCCTATGTCGGCAGTCTAACTTAGCAAAAGAATTCTATTCATCTTCCTAGTCAGCTATCGACTACAGACTTAATACTCTGACATTCTGGAACAAACCCAAAAACCTGCATCTGCGGTTACAGGGGAAAGGCAGAAAAAACCGTAGGATAGTCATGCCTGAATAAAAAATTCGAGGCTGTCCCACTAAGGTTGTAGCCTAAGGCTACACTCAGAGGGAAAGAGGGATTACCCTTAAATCCCCTTTTGGAAACGTGTAATGTTTCACCTAATTCTGAGAGATAACTATCTCTGCATAAATTGATATCACAATACACGAGGGTAATCGGGGAAATGTCAAAACGTATAATAAAACGCCTAGGTTAGGTTACCAAGGCGAGACGAGATCTCGGTTACCTCACTCACCGGAACTCTAACTATACGATCGACATAGAAAGGAAAATTATGCACATTATAAATATCTTTACAAGTATAATTTGCCTAAATAGCTTACATAATTAATTAATTAATTAATGATATTTGAAACCATCAAGTCATTCTACTAACTAAATAACACATGCCTAACGAACGACTGTGCACATGGCACCTCCGGTATGAGGCTTAGCTTCTAAACACAATCAATTACTTTAATTTCACAGTGAAATAGGAGCTAAAATTACTCATTGTAAAGACCCAATACTCAACTTTCCAAAGGTGAAAGAAGTTGGAGAATGCATAATAAAAATCCTTTTAAAACGATCGAAAAGTTAGATCAACAGGGAACACCACTAAGCGAAATCACTACAAAATTACTTATATAAACATATATATATATATATATATATATATATATATATATATATATATATATATATATATATATATATATATATATATGTATGTATATATATATATATATATATATATATATATATATATATATATATATACATACATACATATATATATATATATATATATATATATATATATATATATATATATATATATATATATATATATATATATATATAAATATATATATATATATATATATATATATATATATATATATATATATATATATATATATATATATATATATATATATATATATATACATACATACATATATATATATATATATATATATATATATATATATATATATATATAAATATATATATATATATATATATATATATATATATATATATATATGCATGTATAGAGTCACTTTTATAAACATATATATATATATATATATATATATATATATATATATATATATATATATATATATATATATATGTATATATATATATATATATATATATATATATATATATATATATATATATATATATATATATATATATATATATATATGTATGTATAGAGTCACTTATATAAACATATATACATATATATATATATATATATATATATATATATATATATATATATATATATATATATATATATATATATATATATATATGTCTATATTTTTTGGCAACAAAGATCCCTTATTTAGGAAGTCTTGTATTCTAGTGGATTTGTAATCAATTTAAAGCAGGTATAGGCCACGGTTGGAGTAATTATATAAGTTTTATACCATTTACTGTACATTGACAATTACAATTACCTTTTCAATCATCAATTTACAGTTACAAAGTTGAAGAAACTGAATTGAATTATAATTATAACTTCATTTTTAATAATGTAAAATCTTAATTATATTCACAAATACATATATCCTATGTGTGATGTATTCATAAATTGACCATCTATTCCATTGAAAAACACACAAAATGCGAATTGTTGCAAAAAGAATATATACGGATATCCTTCTAAAGTCAATTAATGCAATAATTGCAAGCGGCAAATTTTAGAAGTTTTATCAAAATTTAAAAAAAAGTACTTTCCAATTTTTTTTATTTTAAAATTAACGTAACTCTGAATAGTTTTAATCACTTTAGAGCACCTACCTGTTCTCACTATGTTCAGTATATGAATTTGTCAAAGAACTATTTTCATTATGTAATAATTCATTTAATCATAACGGAAGTAATAACTGTACCAACCGTGTGTCACACGATCGTACATAGTTCATTTAGTGTATATATTTTGCTTGTATCTTCGCTCTTCCCTCGCACTAAAAAGAACCAGAATAAACACGTCTGCTTTTCTCCTCTGTAACAGTGTCTGTTTATGAACATGAAATTTCTTGGTGCTTTGAGCTTTTGTATATAAAGAATAGTTTTCTATAATAAATTTACTCATTTGCTTTCATACTGTCTTTGAGTCACAACCTTCTCTCGGCCTGTCACATTGGTGACCCCGGAAGTCGACTCGCTCCCACCGCTTTCCACCCTTCCTCGCCCCTCCTTCGTTGGTACTTTGGCAGACTCTACGGAAGTTGGCGCTGCGGCTGCCCCATTGAAACTTTCATCGTTCACCAGCGGAGAGGCGTTTGCTTGGTTTCAGCACGCAAAAGTCCAGTTTCACATCAAGGGCGTGACTCGCTTAACCATCAAAGCAGATTATGTTCTCGTGGCGATACCCGAGGACACCTTCCCGGAAATATCCGACTGGCTTTGTGAACAAGGAAACACCCCAATAGAGTATGACGCCCTCAAAACATACCTTCTGCAGCAGTACTCACCATCGCCAGCCGCCTGTATAGCAAAGCTTTTTCAGCTCTCGCAATAACAGTTGGGGGACCAAAGGGCTTCGCTTGCCCTCAAGGAAATGACCAGTATCGCTCGCCTGCAACCTGCCGCAGACGGCTCTCCTCGTGAAGTGAACATACTTCGTGCCCTTTGGATACGCCGTTTACACGGACCTATACACGCTGCCATACCCAATGTCAATAGTTTACCCATAAAGGACTTGATGACCAAAGCCGACGCCCTTATGGACAGCCACTTCAAGACCTCCTTCAACGCCTCCACCCCTGATGAAGAGGATGCCTATTCAACGTCAACCGAAGGTGACATGAATGCCGTAGGACATACACGCCTACCCCGTGACGTGCCGAAGCGGTGACAAAGCCACCCACCACCCACCAATCGCTCGCGCCCTGACAACGACTTCTACAGCCACTTACTACCTCCCATCCCCCGCAGTTTTGCTACTACTACTTCAGATTCGGGGCAACCGCGAAGAAATGTGCCAAGGATTGTCAGTGGCCAAAAAACGTGTAAGTAGGCCATTGCTCGTGGCAGTGGCCTCCCGTGTTTCTAATCTTTTCTTTTTACATGATGCAGGAACGGGCGTGCGATTTTTGGTAGACACAGGTACTTGTCGTTCTCTTTTGCTAATGGACTCTTCAGGACACAACGTAGTCTGTCTACGTCTGCCGCCGTCCGCTTGGTAGCTGCCAACAGATCTGTGATATCCACCTACGGTTACGAGAACCTCACATTATCGTTTGGAAACGGTAAATTTAATTGGAAGTTTCTCGTTGCTGACGTCACATTGCCAATCCTCGGTCAGATTTCCTCTCTCATTTCCACTTTCTGGTCGATGTCGCCAACCGAAGATTGGTCAACATAGACTCGTACTTGTCAACACCTCTTCAACCCGCCCCCTCTAACCTCGCTCTCCACATCAGCGCACCCAGGGATGCCTACGCCCACCTCCTCACGTAGTACCCAGAAGTTTTCCGTCCAGAACTTCACCAAACGACCACGGTTCCTGCCAAACACGGTATTTATCACCATATCAAGACGACGGGACCCCCAGTTTTCTCAAAATTCAGAGGTCTGGCACCGGAACGATTGGCAGCCGCCAGAAAGACGTTCGCCGAAATGGAGGAAATGGGCCTTGCCAAAAGGCCTCTAGCCCATAGTGGTCACCCTTACACATCGTTTTGATGAAAGATGGCTCCCTCCATCCGTGCGGGGATTATAGGCGCCTGAACATGCAAACAGAACCGGATCACTACCCCGTCCCAAACATTGTCGACGTGACCTCCTACCTGCAAAAAGCAAAGGTTTTCTCTACGCTCGACCTCCTGAAGGGGTATTATCAGGTGCCAATGAACCCAGAGAACATCCCCAAGACCGCCATCAACACTCCGTTTGGTACATACACCTTCAATTACTCCTGTTTTGGCCTTCGTAATGCTGGGGCCACGTTTCAACAACTCATGGATGGCATCCTAGGGGACCTCCCTTTCTGTGTATGTTATGTGAACGACATATATGTGTTCTATTCCTCAAAAGAGGAATACCTCCGTCACCAGCGCATCGTGCTCTACCGCCTGCAACAAACCGGCCTTGTAATCTGGTACGACAAGTGTACCTTTGGCGCCAACGAAGTGTCGTTCTAAGGGCACCGCATCACTCCTGAAGGAGTCCATCCCCTCCCTGAGAAGGTAGCAGCCGTTCACGACTTCCACGGGCCCTCGACCGTCAAAGCTCTGCAGGAATTCTTGGGCATGATCAACTATTATCACCGTTTTCTGCCAGCCATTGCCGCCACTTTTGCTCCCCTCTACGCCGCCCTCAAGGGCAAGCCAAAGGACCTGAAAAGGGGTCCCCTTCAAGAAGCATCCTTCTGCAATACCAAGGAGGCCCTATCAACTGCTGCGGCTCTCACTTCTCCTATCCCACATGCCCCTCTCCTTCTCTACATCGATGCCAGCGACGTCGCTATTGGTGCAGTACCCGAACAGGTGGTCAATGGCTCGCCCCGCCCATTGGCCTTCTTCAGCAGAAAACTGTACAAGGCAGAATCGGGTTATTCTACCTTCAATCGCGAATTGCTGGCGGTACACTTGGCTGTCCGTCACTTTCGCCATTTCTTAGAAGGTACGCCCTTCGTCATTCACACAGACCACATGTCTCTGGTGCACGCCTTCACTCGACAGTCTAACGCCTGACCCACCCGGCAACGCCGACATCTCTCCTCCGTGGCTGAATACAATTGCACCCTTCAATACATCCCTGGGAAAATGAATCCCGTTGCCGATGCCCTGTCAAGAAACACGTTGGCTGCCGTTCAAATGGGATTGGATTACAACGCTCTGGCTGAAGCCCAACGACAGGATCCAGAGTATCAAGCATGTAGGACATCCTACACGTCCCTCTGTTGGGAAGACTTCCCCCTTGAAGACTCCAACACCACCCTCCTCTGTGACGTCAGTACTGGTAAACTGCGACCTTGGATTCCTGTTCCCATGCGCCGGTAGGTGTTTGATTTCATCCACGGCCTTTCACATCCCTCGTGTCGTTCTACTCCACAGCTGCTGAAGATGAAGTTCATTTGGCACGGCATTTCTAAGGATGCTAAGGATTGGGTCTGCGCCTGTACTTCTTGCCATACCTCCAAAGTACATCGACACACGGATTCAGGAGTGGACACCTTTCCTCAAACTCAGCGTCGTTTCGCACATATTCCCGTCTACGTTGTAGGCCCCATACCCACATCACAAGGACATCGTTACCTGTTTACCATCATCGACCGCTCCACTCGTTGGCCTCAAACCATTCCCATGGAAACTGCAATGTCCGCCTCATGTACATCTGCCTTACTCTCAGGATGGATTGCAAGATTTGGTATCCCTGAGCATATTACTTCTGACAAGGGTACCACTTTCACCTCTCAATTGTGGAAATCCTTAGCGAATCTCCTGGGCATCACCCTACATCAGGCAACGGCCTACAACCCCGCTGCCAATGGAATGGTTGAACGTTTTCATCACACCCTCAAAGCAGTTTTGATGTCCCGGTGCAGGGATTCCAACTGGTTTACTCAGCTTCCCTGGGTCCTCCTGTGACTAAGGACCACTCCTAAATACGCCCTCGACATCTCGGCAGCTGAAATGGTGTATGGCGACCCGTTGGTCATCCCTGCCGAATTTTTCCTTCTACAACCTCCTCCGACGATCTCCAGCGCATAAATCACATCGTGGTAAAATTTACTCCATGCCGCCAGACTTACAAGCCCCCAGCGAAGCATCACATACCAACAGACTTGCACTCTGCAACGCACGTCTTCCTGCGCAACGACACTAGCAAGCCACCGCTAACGCCCCCTTACACGGGCCCTTTCCTTGTGATCCGACGCAGTCTGAAAGCATTCATACTAAACATTCGTGGCAAAGAAGACTGGGTATCCATTGATCGTCTAAAACCTGCTTATCTCCTGCCAGATGACCCGCCTACAGTTCGCCTCTCTAGATCAGGGCGCCCTATTTAACATGTACAGTATGGCATTTTTAGGGGGGGAGCCATGTACCAACCCTGTGTCACACGATCGTACATAGTTCATTTTGTGTATTTACTATGCTTGTATCTTGGCTCTTCCCTCGCACTATAAAAAACCAGAATAAACATGTCTGCTTTTTTCATCTGTAACAGGGTCTGTTTTTGAACATGAAATTTCTTGTTGCTTTGAGCTTTTGTATATAAAGGAGATTGTTCTATAATAAATTTACTCAATTGCTTTCATAGTGTCTTTGAGTCACAATCTTCTCTCGGCCCGTCACATAACTATTAAATTCTAAATCAGTATTTTTCATTTGATAAATTTAACTGAAATTGCAATTACCATTCAATAGATTGAAAGAATTGTAAAAAAAAGAATTACAAAAATGTCAGCAATCAAATTACAATCAAAAAATTATTACAATTACTCAAAGGCCGGTTTTAGGTATCTTTTCATCATTTGGCGAATATAAAAAGAAAAATATATATATTCGCTATAAATGGTAGGTATTAGTGTTTAACTGATACAATTTGAAATTTAATAATATGTGCAATATAAAAAATATGCCCTCTAATGAAAAGAAGCAGGAAAATAATGTATATCTTATCAATTTATGTTATCTCTAAAAATTTCTATAAAATGTGCATTAACCATTATATCAATACGCAAAATGAGTTACTGGAATATGAGAATGTGTTCGCTCTAATTCCTATATATATTTAAACATCCATCTAATTTACATATCTCTTACAAAAATTAAAAAATGAAATGTCAATACCTCTTGAAAAGGACTCATCAATGCATGAATTGCAACAAACATTATATTTAGAAGATTACCTCCTTCATCGATGAAAATCAAGCTGGGAATCACTATTCCGTTTGCATCTTGAAATAGGTAGCTGGTTACACAGAGTGAAAAATAAATAGCTGAATTTCATTATAGGTTCCTAAAGGCCCCAATCAAAGACAACAAGTACAACGGTGTGGTTTTTACTTTATCCGAACACATGAAGTCATGAATAATGTCTGTAGGTCGCAACCCTCATAATACGAATCTTTGATCCTTTGAAAAAAACACATCTTATCATGCATCGTTTGGGATTTGTTAGAAAATAGAGATTTGGTGTCTGAAGTTTGTTTTAAGTGTAACCGCATAGATTAATTAATCAGATATATGCGTATAATAACATTAGCAATAATAATAATAATAATAATAATAATAATAATAATAATAATAATAATAATAATAATAATAATAATAATAATAATAATAATAATAATAATAATAATATACACATTTTTATATTTGTGTTTTTATTCTGAAAAGAGGATGACATCTTAAAAGAAAAAAAAATAATAATAATAACATATTGGTAGCAATAGTATGTTATTTATTGACTCATTATACTGAAATTAGTAGTAGAAAAGTTTTGGATACATCAGCGAGAATTTCTTCTATTTTGACAAAATTATATTCTAGGTATTCACAGCAACTATATGTTTCTATTGCTAAGGTATATATAAAAGAAAAAAAATAAGTGTCTCTATTAGTATAATAATTTCCATAGCATATTATAATTTGATTTTGATTCAGAAGTTTCTAGAAAAAAATGAAAATAGAGTTCTATCTCTCTCTCTCTCTCTCTCTCTCTCTCTCTCTCTCTCTCTCTCTCTCTCTCTCTCTCTCTCTCTCTCTCTCGGGGAACGGTGATTTGCAAATCTTGAGAGCGAGGGTTCATGGCTGATGAGTTTTATTAGCTTTGCAATCAATGACTGTGTTTAGAATGCCTTTCGATAAAATAGTCCTCCTAAGAAAGACGAATTGATTCAAAATTTACGCTAAACGGGTCGTATCTGTTGTTTGTCTTTCTGTTACCTCAATGTTTCTCTAAACGTAGATACTTAGGATTGAATCTTTATTTTAAACCTCGCGAGAGTTATGGTTACGAAATTATTACATTTATCTAAATATGTATCTATATGCATACATACACGAACAAACACACACACACTTGCAAATGTACCCATATCCGTCTTTTTATCTATCGTTTTAGCCATCTATCTATTTATGTATGCATATATATATATATATATATATATATATATATATATATATATATATATATATATATATATATATATATATATATATATATATATATATATATATATGTGTGTGTGTGTGTGTGTGTGTGTGTATGTGTGTATATGTATATGTGTGTGTATTTATGTATGTATGCACGTATATATGCTTATATATATATATATATATATATATATATATATATATATATATATATATATGTATATATATATATATATATATATATATATATATATATATATTTAGATATATATATATATATATATATATATATATATATATATATATATAGATAGATAGATAGATAGATAGATAGATAGATAGATAGATAGGTGGCTAAAACGATAGATAAAAAGGCAGATATGGGCATATATATACATTTTTAGATAGATGGCTACAACACTCGATAAAAAAAGGAGTATTCAAGGGCAATAATGTTACTAAAAGCTTACATAGCAGTATCTGAGTTTTATTTGCCACATTTTCAAGACATTAGGTCCTGTACTCCGGAATATAAAAGTATAAAAGATAAAGTCTGAACTCTGTTATCGCACTCTGTAATAATTTCGTAAACATAAAATTCGCGAGGTTTAAAATAAAGATTTAATCCTAAACATCTACGTTTGGTGAAACATTAAGGTAATGGAAAGGCAAACGGCAGACAAGGTTCATTTAGCGTGAATTCTGAATCCATTCGTCTTTCTTAGAAGGCCAATTTCTCGAAAAGGATTCTAAACACAGTCACTGATTGCAAAACCAATAAAACCCACCAGCCATGAATTCTCGCTCTCAAGATTTGCAAATTACCGTTCCCCGAGAGAGAGAGAGAGAGAGAGAGAGAGAGAGAGAGAGAGAGAGAGAGAGAGAGAGAGAGAGAGAGAGAGGGGGGGGGGGAGGGAAACCGATTTTTAAATTTTGGGGGGAAACTTCTGAATCAAAGTCAAATAACAGCATGCTATGTAACTTATTATACTAATAGAGTCAGTTATTTTTTTCTTTTATATACCACTTACCAATTAAAATATATAGTTGCTGTGAATACCTTGAATATTAGTTTGACAAAATTGAAGACATTCTAGCTGATCTATCCTACTAAATTTTTCTAACATCTACTCATGGTATAATGAGTCAATAAATGGCATACTCTTGTTACCAATTTGTGAGTGATTTTCTTTTTTAGATGTGATTCTCTTTTCAGAAAAACACTAATATAAAAATGTGTATATTATTATTATTATTATTATTATTATTATTATTATTATTATTATTATTATTATTATTATTATTATTATTATTATTATTATTATTTTCAATAATATTACCATTATTATAATTATTATTATCATTGCTAAGGTTATTATACGCATAATTCTGATTAATTAATCTATCCACTCAGAATTGAAACCAA
>NC_090742.1:93457002-93459502 GCF_036898095.1 Palaemon carinicauda | reverse complement strand
CATAAACTATAATGAAGAGTTTGTCACATCATCAACTTGTCCTCTTGTTAGTAGTTGAAATTTTGACTAATTTCAAGGATTTTCTATACTCCCTAAATTTCCGATCATTAATCAAGAATGAATATAACACAAAAAGGAATCCCCTAAAAAACCTACTATAAAACTTTTGAGATCAAAAGGAAACGACCAATAACAACATAAGTAGAGATTGAAAGATATAAGTAACGTGGAATACGAATAAAAATCTATTCAATACTGCTAAGAGTATATCAAATATAATTCTTTTACGAGCAAACAAACACAACCGTGCATCCAGCCCCAACCCCCTCCCCTCCCCAAATATATGTGAGATACTTTCTCCATTTCTCCCCATTTTTTTTAAAACCTTGTACGTTTCCTTTAAAGTTACTGTCATTTCAGGGTATATACTTCGCCATTAGATGGAGGCTGGATAGGCAATGGCATGAAAACATATTTCCTCTCGTAACGTACGTCAAGAATATATAGCATATCATGACTATATACTATTCTGTTCCCTTTATCCTAAGCTACAAAGATCTTACAGTTAAATTATACATTTTCTGGTTTACTGGATGAAATGACATGATTTAAGAAAGAAAGAAATATAAAAATTACTCCCATAGAAAAAAAAATCTACTTGACAGGAAGAGCAGTAAAAAAATGATTAGGTTGAAGAGTATTAAAAGTTTGTGTGTATTGATATTTATACTCATGTATGCTTTACCTTTATTTATATATATATATATATATATATATATATATATATATATATATATATATATATATATATATATATATATATATATATACATATATATATATATATATAAATATATGTATATATATATATATATATATATATATATATATATGTATATATATATATAAATTATATATATATATATATATATATATATATATATATATATATATATAGAATATATATAAATATATACACACATACATATATATATATATATATATATATATATATATAGAATTTATATAAATATATTCACACATACATATATATATATACATGAATATATATATATATATATATATATATATATATATATATATATATATACATATATATATATATATATATATATATATATATATATATATATATATATATATATATATATATTCATATATATATATATATATATATATATATATATATGCATATATATATATATATATATATATATATATATATATATATATATATATATATATATATATATATAGATAGATAGATATATATGCACATATATAATACATATATATATAAATAAATATATATATATATATATATATATATATATATATATATATATATATACATACATATATATATATATATATACATATATATATACATATATATATATATATATATATATATATATACATATATATACATATAAATATACATATATATATATATATATATATTTATATATATATATATATATATATATATATATATATATATATGTATATGTATATATGTATATATATATATATATATATATATATATATATATATATATATATATATTTATATATGTGCTTATATCTACATATATACATATATATATATATATATATATATATATATATATATATATATATATATATACATATATATATATATATATATATATATATATATATATATATGTATGTGTGTGTGTGTGTGCATATATCTATATCTATATATATATATATATATATATATATATATATATATATATATATATATATATATATATATATATATATATATATATATATATAAATATATATATATATATATGTATATATACATATTTTTATATATAATTATATGTATATATATGTATATATATATATATATATATATATATATATATATATATATACATATATATATATATATATATATATATATATATATATATATATATATATATATATATATATATATATATATATATATATATTAGAAATCAACAATATTCATTCAAGCTGAAATATATACATTTTAATTAATTGTGAAAATGCACTTGAAGCAAAGGCAGAAAGAAGAAATGGGTGAATGCCATTTTGAAACCTCTGAGTTCATGGAAAGAAGATTTATTGATGAATCGGTGGCAGCTGAATCTGATAACATAATCTACAGACCATTTTATCTTGGGGGATCACCTCCAATCAGTTTGAATTTCAAAGTGAAGGGAGTTTTATCTCTTCAGGTGTGGTTCAGAACTCCATTATTTTTTCCTTTGGCATTAGTTATCTATAATAACTGAGATCACTTTCATTTGAATCTTATTGCATATTTTCACCTTTTATTTGCGAAAATATAAATTACCAATAGAAGAAAAAGCTAAAGGTATAATTAAGATAAAAGGAAAAAAAAAAAACACTGAATGACATGTGGAAGTATACTGATTGTGAAACATAAGTTCAATGAAAATTTTGTTATACA
>NC_090742.1:93449502-93452002 GCF_036898095.1 Palaemon carinicauda | reverse complement strand
ATCTACTTCATGCCCTTTGGGTACGCCGTTTACCTGAACCTGTATGCGCTGTCATACCCGATGTCGATAGTTTACCCATGAAGGACTTTATGACCAAAGCTGACTCCCTTATGGACAGTCACTTCAAGACCTTCGAGACCTCCATCAACATCTCCACTCCTGACGAAGATGACACCTGTTCAACGTCAACAGAAGATGACATGAATGATTTAGGACACACACGCATACCTCGTGACGTGCCAAAGTGGCAACAAAACCACCCATCACCCACCACTCGCTCGCGCCCTAACCAACGACTTTTAAAGCCACTTATTGCCGCTCATCGGCTGCAGTTATGCTACTTCCACTCCAGATTCGAGGTTGGTGCGAAGAAAGGTGCCAAAGATTGTCTGTGACCAAAATATGTGTAAGTAGGCCATCGCTTATGGCAATGACCTCCTCTGTTTCTAATCTTTTTTTTTACATGATGCAGGAACGGGCATACCATTTTTGGTAGACACGGGTGATTGTCGTTCTCCTTTGCCAAGGGAACTCTTCAGGACACGACGTAGTCTGTCAAAGTCTGCCGAATTGCACCTGGAAGCTGCCAAAGGATCTGAGATATCCACCTACAGTTACGAGAACCTCACATTATCGCTTGGAAAGGGCAACTTTAATTGGAAGTTTTTCGTTGCTGACGTAACATTACCAATCATCGGTGCTTATTTACACTCTCATTTCGAGGTCACCCACCGATGATTGGTCAATGCAGACTCGTACTGGTCGACACCTCTTCAACCCGGCCCCTCCAACCTTGCTCTCCACATCAGCGCACCAAAGGATACCTACGCCCACCTCCTCACGTAGTATCCGGAAGATTTCTGTCCAGATCTTTGCCGAACCCCCATTGTTCCTATATCAAGACGACAGGACTCCTAGTCATTGGAAAATTCAGACGTCTGGCACCGGATCGATTGGCAGCCTCCAAACATACATTGACCAAAATGGAAGAAATGGGCCTTTGCCAAAAGACCTCCAGCCCATGGTCGTCACCCTTACACATCGTCCTGAAGGAATACGTCTCTCTCCGTCCGTGTGTGGACTACAGGCACCTGAACATACAAACAACCGGATCACTACCTCCTCCCTAACATTGCTGACATGACCTCCTATCTGCACAGAGCGAAGGTTTTCTACAAGCTCGACCTCCTGAAGGGGTATTATAAGGTACCTGTGAACCCAGAAGACATCACCAAGACTGCCATCACCACTCCCTTTGGTACATACAACTTAAATTACTACTGTTTTGGCCTTCGTAAAGCTGGGGCCTGTTTTCCACGTCTCATAGATGGCATCTTAGGGTACCAACCCATCCCTATGTTATATGGACGACAAACTTGCATTCTCTTCCTGAAAAGAGGTACACCTCTGTCACCTGCGCATCGTGCTCGACCTCCTGTAACAAAATGGCCTTGTAGTTTGGTACAACAAGTGTACCTTTGGCACCAACGAAGTGTCGTTCTTAGAGCACCGCATCAGTCCTGAAGGAGTCCATCCCCTCCCTGAGAAGGTAACACCCGTTCAGAACTTCCCTAAGCCCTCGACCGTCAAAGCACTGCAGGAATTCTTGGCCATGGTCAAGTAATATCACCGTTTTCTGCCAGCCACTCTTGCTCTCCTCAACACCTCCCTCAAGAGCAAGCCAAAGGACCTGAAATAGGGTATACTTCAATGAGTGTCCTTCTTGAAAACAAAGATTGCAATATCAACCTTAGCTACACTCACTTTTCCTGACAAACATGCCCCTTTCATCTCTCTACCAGTGACAGTGACGTTGCTATTGGTACAGTACTCAAACTGGTAGTCAATAGCTCACTCTGCCCATTGGCCTTCTTCAGCGGAAAACTGTCTAAGGCAGAATCGGGTTATTTTACCTTCGATCACGAATTGCTGGCGGTGCACTTGGCTGTCCGTCCCTTTCGCCATTTCTTAGAAGGTACGTCCTTCGTTATTCGCACAGACCATATGCCTCTGGTGCATGCCTTTAATCGACAGTCTGACTCCTGGTCGGCCGGTCAACGCCGACATCTCTCCACCGTGGCTGAATACAATTGCACCCTTCAACATGTCCCTGGGAAAATGAAATACGTTGCCAATGCCTTGTTAAGAAACACGTTAGCCCCGGTCAACTGGGATTGGATTACAACGCCTTGGCTGAAGCCCAATGACAGGATCAGGAGTATCTAGCATGTAAAACATCCTGCACATTCCTCCATTGGGACTACTCTAACATCACCCTCCTCTGTGACGTCAGTACTGCTAGACTGCGACCGTGGATTCCTGCTCCCATGCGCTGATAGGTCTTTGAGTTCATTCACGGCCTTTCACATCCCTCACGCCGTTCTTTTGCACAGCTGCTGGAGACGAAGTTCATTTAGCAAGGCATTACTAAGGATGCTATAGATTGGGTCCGCGCCTGTACTTCTTGCCAAACGTCCAAAGTACATCGACACATAAATTC
>NC_090742.1:93442002-93444502 GCF_036898095.1 Palaemon carinicauda | reverse complement strand
CTATATATTTTCCTGACAAATTATGTAAGCTTGATGTCTCTGTAATTACTGGATTCAGTCAAATTTTCACCAACACTCTTTGCTCTTATTCCTCGTGTTTTACCTCTTCTTGATAATTCCACAGAAAAATATTGTAAGTAATCTGAGAGTCACTTAATTTTAAGTCAAAATCATCTGAGCAGTTATTTCGTCGTATGCAGGTACTTTCAATCTCTTGATTTTTTAATGATAGCTTCGATTAACACGTACACACATACACACACACAAACCCACACACATGTAAACACACACACACAGCAATATATTCGTACATACATATTTATATATATATATATACATACATATATATATATATATATATATATATATATATATATATATATATATATATATATATACAGTATATATAAATATATATATATATATATATATATATATATATATATATATATTTATATATATACATATATATATATATATATATATATATATATATATAATTATATACATATATACATATATCTATCTATCTATATATATATATATATATATATATATATATATATATATATATATATATATATATATATATATATATATATATATATATATATATATATATATATATATGTGTGTGTGTGTGTGTATGTATATATATATATATATATATATATATGTGTGTGTATATATATGTATATATATATATATATATATATATATATATATATATATATATATATATATATGTGTGTGTGTGTGTGTGTGTGTGTGTGTGTTATAGCCACGAAAGGATAAATTGGAAAAAACTTGATTGGAGTTAGTACTTTCATCCACTCAAGACATTATCAAAGTCAGCAATGAGAATACATATACAAAGATATCGTATTTATACTGGGAGAAGGGGATCCAACAGCTGTCAGTTTCTTAATAAGTCCGGAGAAGTCAGATTTTAGATAAAAGGATAATACTGGATTAACGGAAAACAGACCTGGGCTTAGACTCAAATTTCTACCTTGAGTACAGGAGATTAAAAATTATTCAACAATATTCCTTTGGAAATAGTCATTTACCTGGATTACTATTTCCGTCTTTGACCAACCAATTCTGTGACTTGACCCTAACCAGTGTGAGGCCAAGGCATTATTAAGAGAACCCCTGGAGACGGCCACCTGAAGCTGTTTTAATCTGACTGGTATACTTTTTGATGTTTGGCCAACATAAAATAGGTTACAATCTGAACAAGGAATGTTATATATTACATTATTATCATTTCCAGAACTATTCTTAATTAACATGTTTTTCAATGTAAAATTATATTTAAACACTACAGCAATGTCTAGTTTTTTCAAAAGTGGTATAACATCTAAAAAACAAACATGAAATGGCAAACAAAGCATATTATTACTTGTTTCCTTTCTCTCTAATTGGACACTATAAAATGTTTTCTTAGCCTTATTCATACATTTTTCTAAGAAATATTTGGGATAACAAAGATCTGTTGCAATTTTTCTATTTTAGTGAACTCCTCCTCAATGTAATCTGGGCTACAAATTCTCAATGCCCTAAGGTACATGGAGGAAAACACTGAATGCTTTATATTTTTAGAGTGACCGGAGTAAAAATGTACATATGAAAAATTATTTGTAGGCTTTCTATATATGGAAAACTTAAATTTATCTGTTTCTCTAACTATTAAAACGTCTAAAAATGGGATACGGTTATTTTCTTCATTTTCTATAGTGAATTTTATTGATGGTACTAATGAATTAATGTTTGAAACAAAACCCTCAAGATTAAAATTTTCTTCTAAAATACCTAGAACATCGTCAACATATCGATACCACACAATTTTGTAAGACCACACTGAAGGAGTTAATCTAGATTCAAAAAATTTCATATATATGTTGTATAAAAGTGGGGACAAAGGATTACCCATAGCCATACCAAAAACTTGTTCATAGAAATCTCCATTGAGCTCATAAATGAGTTAGACATAGACACCCCATCTCTTCTCAACCATTCACTACATGCATGGAAATTTAAGAATTTACAATAAGGACATAAAAGAATTTAACAAATATTGGCAACATTTTAATAACTTAAAATTTGCAAATGGCATAGTCCTCTTTTCTGAAGAAAAGAATTGTGAAAGATGATAAAGTATTTGAATCGACACACCAAACAGAAGGTTTAGATGAACCTCTAGAAATTGTTAATTATTATATGTACTGAGGAGACAGAGTATGTGTCTTCCCAGGACATAAGACCCAAATCAAAGGATACAGAGCTTACGGTGACGAAAATTAAATTAGGAAAACTAAAATGCCACTTTCTCTAAAAAGATAAGTAATCAATCTTACAGTCCTACAAGTATTATCATATGCATCAGAAACTTAGAGCATTAATAAGCCTTAAAATATTACATAGTTACAAATCAAAGAACAATAGAATGAATAATAATATGAATTGCACGAAGAGTCAGCAAAATAGCAACATGGAT
>NC_090742.1:93429502-93432002 GCF_036898095.1 Palaemon carinicauda | reverse complement strand
CATTCCAGCACTAGGTTAAAAAGAATCGTAGACAGTGCACATCCTTGCTTTAAACCACTATCAACTTCAAAGGGATCTGTTACTTCCCCTCCAATCCGTACTCTGCCTCTCATATTTCTATAACACATTTTTATTAGGCGTATAAGTTTCTCTGGTATTCTGAACTCTCTAAGTATTCTCCATAGCGCCTCTCGTTGGATACTGTCATATGCCTGTTTAAAAATCTATAAAGGCATGCCAGGACTCTTTATCATATTCCCAGTACTTCTCCAGGATCTGCCTTACAATAAATATTTGGTCTATGGTTGATCTAGACGCTCTAAACCCTGCTTGGTAATCTCCTAATATGGTCTCACTATGTCTCTTCAGTCTATTATATAATAGTTTAGCTACAATCTTATATCCAACAGTTAAGAGACAAATGCCTCTATAATTCCCACATTCAGTTCTATCACCTTTCTTGTGAATTGGCACAAACAGTCCCTCCTCCCACTCCTCAGGCATTTCTTCCCTTCTCCAAATTCCAATCACTATATTTGCCATTGCTTTTTGTAGCTGTCTTCCTCCATATTTCAGTAGTTCTGCACTAATTTCGTCACGGCCAGCAGACTTATTATTCTTTAAGTGTTTTATTATTTCCAGAATTTCCTCTATGGTTGGATCCTCTTCATCTTCTCCTAATAAAATTTCTTCATTCTCCGCAGGTTGTTCAGGTGGTGCTGTTCTATTTAGCAAAGTTCTAAAATGTTCTACCCATCTCTCCTCAATTTCCCCACTCTCTACTAAAAGATCGCCATTTCTACTGCGCACCATTCCTTGTCTGGCCTGGTATCCCTTCCTGATTTTATTTATTCCATGGAACTCGGCCCCTCACATTTCCCAGTCTGCTATTGCTCTCAATCTCTTCCAGCTCTCTATTGATCAGCATTCTTTTCTTCCTTCTGTTAGTGCTGCATGCCTCATTTCTTGCCTCTGTATATATCCTTCTCCTCTCTGCATTTCCTCTATTCTCTATCCATTTTAATCTTGTTTCTCTTCTTCTTTGGGCGGCCTCTCTGCATTCCTCATCAAACCATTGTCCTCCCCTTCGTCGTCCCACCCTACCAACAGTTCTCTCTGCTGCTTCCAGCACTATAGGCTTTACTTGGTCCCAACTCACATCATCATCCACCTCCAAAGCTGCAAATCTGTTCTCTACTTCAACCTGATATTGTAATCTTGTTTCCCCTTCCTTCAGTTTCTCAGTAGCTATCTTAGATGTTTGTCCTCCATTCTTTTTCTTTGTTGTTAGTTTTATACGTATTTTTGCTGTCACCATGTAATGATCTGAATCACAATCTGCTCCCCTGTATGCTCTCACATCCATCAGCGCTGATCTAAATTTCCTTTTGACTAAAATGTGATCAATTTGGTTGGTTGTATTTCCATCAGGTGAAAGCCAAGTGCCCTTATGCTTTTCTTTGTGTGGGAACAGAGTGCCCCCTACTACTAAATTGTATGCTGTGGCTAGCGTTGCTAGTCTAATCCCGTTGTCATTACTACTTTCATGCAAGCTATGTGTGCCTATAGTTCCTGCAAAAGCTGCTACTTCTTTACCTACTTTAGCATTCATATCCCCCAATATTATTAGCATATCGTGTCCCGGTACCTTGTTTAAAACCTCCTGAACTTCATCATACCATTGATCTTTAGTATCTTCTTCACTGTCTTCTGTAGGGGCATGTAATGTTATTACTGTGATTTTAAACCACTTAGCAGTCATCCTTATTCTTGCTATTCTGCTGCTTATACCCTCAAACTCCACAACTGCAGTGCTTATATTTTTACTAATATAAAACCCAACTCCCTCCTCATGTCTCTCATCTTCTCTGCCACTATAGTATATGACCCCCTTATGCGTTTCACACTTCCCAACTTCCAGCCATCTTACCTCTTGTAGGGCAGCTATTTGTATACTATATCTTTCCAGCTCATTTTCGAGTACATCAACAAATCCCCCTCTATACAAACTTCGTACATTCCAAGAAGCACACTTTATGGGTTTTTTCCAGCTCATAATCCTATTCGTTCCCAAGTCGTCAACAAGTTGTCTAGGTCTATTTGCTTCTTGTACGGTTTCTGTAACAATATAGGTTTTACAGGAAAGGGTTGTTAGCCCCTCCCTAACCTTCCCCATTTATCCGGGCTTAGGACCGGCACGGCATTACATCCATGGCTGGGTTATATATATATATATATATATATATATATATATATATATATATATATATATATATATATATATATATATATATATATATATATATATATTCACATATGAATATATATATAGTAATATATATATATATATATATATATATATATATATATATATATATGTGTGTATATATAAATATACATGTACATATATATATATATATATATATATATATATATATATATATATATATATATATATATATATATATATATATGTATATACAGTCATACATGTGTGTTT
>NC_090742.1:93427708-93429002 GCF_036898095.1 Palaemon carinicauda | reverse complement strand
ATCAGAGCCCAAGGCGGAACCGCCCAAAGACTATGATATCGGACCGGTGGGGATTTGAACCCTCGCCAGGATATCTGTATGCCAGTGACCATACCATTCCGCCACGAAGAAAGATAAAAGTCAATGACAATTCTTCTATACATATACCTGTCAAATTCAGGTTTTCTGTACTTAGAATTGAAATGAACTCATCTTCACCATCGTGGCTAATTGGTAGCTTTAGGACTTGGCATTCGATTAATGATAAATTTTTTGCACATTTAAACGTGTTTCTTTCATATTTCAAATAAGCCATATATATTAATACATTACAGTCTGGATTCTCTTAACGACCTCGGGATCAGAGCCCAAGGCGGAACCGCCCAAAGACTATGATATCGGACCGGTGGGGATTTGAACCCTCGCCAGGATATATGTATGCCAGTGACCATACCATTCCGCTACGAAGAAAGATAAAAGTCAATGACAATTCTTCTATACATATACCTGTCAAATTCAGGTTTTCTGTACTTAGAATTGAAATCAACCCATCTTCACCATTGTAGCTAATTGGTAGGTTTAGGACTTGGCATTCGATTAATGATAAATTTTTTGCACATTTAAACGTGTTTCTTTCATATTTCAAATAAGCCATATATATTAATACATTAAAGTCTGGATTCTCTTAACGACCTCGGGATCAGAGCCCAAGGCGGAACCGCCCAAAGACTATGATATCGGACCGGTGGGGATATGAACCCTCGCCAGGATATCTGTATGCCAGTGACCATACCATTCCGCCACGAAGAAAGATAAAAGTCAATGACAATTCTTCTATACATATACCTGTCAAATTCAGGTTTTTTGTACTTAGAATTGAAATCAACCCATCTTCACCATCATAGCTAATTGGTAGTTTTAGGACTTGGCATTCGATTCATGATAAATTTTTTGCACATTTAAACGTGTTTCTTTCATATTTCAAATAAGCCATATATATTAATACATTAAAGTCTGGATTCTCTTAACGACCTCGGGATCAGAGCCCAAGGCGGAACCGCCCAAAGATTATGATATCGGACTGGTGGGGATTTGAACCCTCGCCAGGATATCTGTATGCCAGTGACCATACCATTCCGCCACGAAGAAAGATAAAAGTCAATGACAATTCTTCTATACATATACCTGTCAAATTCAGGTTTTCTGTACTTAGAATTGAAATCAACCCATCTTCACCATCGTAGCTAATTGGTAGGTTTAGGACTTGGCATTCGATTAATGATAAATTTTTTGCACATTTAAACGTGTTTCTTTC
>NC_090742.1:93402708-93405208 GCF_036898095.1 Palaemon carinicauda | reverse complement strand
TGTATATGAGGCGGACGTTGCAGTTTCCATGGGATTGGCTTCAGGCTAACGAGTGGAGCGGTCGATGACAGTAAACAGGTAACGATGTCCTTGTGATTTGGGTAGGGGTCCTACAACGTTGACGTGAATGTAGGTGAAAAGACGCTGAGGTTGAGGAAAGGTGTCCACTCCTGAATTCGTGTGTCGATGTACTTTGAACGTTTGGCAAGAAGTACAGGCGCGGACCCAATCTATAGCATCCTTAGTAATGCCGTGCTAAATGAACTTCGTCTTCAGCAGCTGTGCAGAAGAATGGCGTGAGGGATGTGAAAGGCCGTGAATGAACTCAAAGACCTGTCAGCGCATGGGAGCAGGAATCCACGTTCGCAGTCTAGCAGTACTGACGTCACAGAGGAGGGTGATGTTGGAGTAGTCCTAATGGAGGAATGTGCAGGATGTTCTACATGCTAGATACTCCTGATCCTGTCGTTGAGCTTCAGCCAAGGCGTTGTAATCCAATCCCAGTTGAACGGGGCCAACGTTTTTCTTGACAAGGCATTGGCAACGTATTTCATTTTCCCAGGGACATGTTGAAGGGTGCAATTGTATTCAGCCACGGTGGAGAAATTTCGGCGTTGACCGGCCGACCAGGCGTCAGACTGTCGATTGAAGGCATGCACCAGAGGGATATGGTCTGTGCGAATAACGAAGGGCGTACCTTCTAAGAAATGGCGAAAGGGACGGACAGCCAAGTGCACCGCCAGCAATTGGTGATTGAAGGTAAAATAACCCGATTTTGCCTTAGACAGTTTTCTGCTGAAGAAGGCCAATGGGCAGAGTGAGCTATGGACTACCAGTTCGAGTACTGCACCAATAGCAACGTCACTGTCACTGGTAGAGAGATGAAAGGGGCATGTTTGGCAGGAAAAGTGAGTGTAGCAGAGGTTGATATTGCAATCTTTGTTTTCAAGAAGGCCACTCATTGAAGTATACCCTATTTCAGGTCCCTTGGCTTGCTCTTGAGGGAGGTGTTGAGGGGAGCAAGAGTGGCTGGCAGAAAACAGTGATATTACTTGACCATGGCCAAGAATTCCTGCAGTGCTTTGACGGTCGAGGGCTTGGGGAAGTTCTGAACGGGTGTTACCTTCTCAGGGAGGGGATGGACTCCTTCAGGACTGATGCGGTGCTCTAAAAACGACACTTCGTTGGCACCAAAGGTACACTTGTTGTACCAAACTACAAGGCCATTTTGTTACAGGAGGTCAAGCACGATGCGCAGGTGACAGAGGTGTACCTCTTTTCAGGAAGAGAATACAAGTTTGTCATCCATGTAACATACAGATGGGTTGGTACCCTAAGATGCAATCCATGAGACGTGGAAAACGGGCCCCAGCTTTACGAAGGCCAAAACAGGAGTAATTGAAGTTGTATGTACCAAAGGGAGTGGTGATGGCGGTCTTGGGGATGTCTTCTGGGTTCACAGGTACCTTGTAATACCCCTTCAGGAGGTTGAGCTTGTAGAAAACCTTCACTCTGTGCAGATAGGAGGTCATGTCGGCAATGTTAGGGAGGAGGTAGTGATCCGGTTGTTTGCATGTTCAGGTGCCTGTAGTCCCCACACGGACAGAGAGAGACGTTTTCCTTTAGGACGATGTGTAAGGGTGACGACCATGGGCTGGAGGTCTTTTGGCAAAGGCCCATTTCTTCCATTTTGGTCAATGTATGTTTGGAGGCTGCCAATCGATCCGGTGCCAGACGTCTGAATTTTCCAATGACTGGGGGTCCCGTCGTCTTGATATGGTGATAAATACCGTGTTTGGCAGGAGCAATGGGGGTTCGGCAAAGTTCTGGATGGAAATCTTCCGGGTACGACGTGAGGAGGTGGGCGTAGGTATCCTTTGGTGCGCTGATGTGGAGAGCAAGGTTGGAGGGGCCGGGTTGAAGAGGTGTCGACCAGTACGAGTCTGCGTTGACCAATCATCGGTGGGTGACCTTGAAATGAGAGTGTAAATAAGACCGATGATTGGTAATGTTACGTCAGCAACGAAAAACTTCCAATTAAAGTTGCCCTTTCCAAGCGATAATGTAAGGTTCTCGTAACTGTAGGTGGGTATCGTAGATCCTTTGGCAGCTTCCAGGCACAATTCGGCAGACTTTGACAGACTACGTCGTGTCCTGAAGAGTTCCCTTGGCAAAGGAGAACGAATTCACCCATGTCTACCAAAAATTTCATGCCCGTTCCTGCATTATGTAAAAAAAAAAACATTAGAAACAGAGGAGGTCATCTCCATGAGCGATGGCCTACTTACACATATTTTGGCCACAGATAATCTTTGGCACCTTTCTTCGCAGAAACCCCGAATCTGGAGTGGTAGTAGCAAAACTGCAGCCGATGAGTGGCAATAAGTGGCTTTAGAAGTCGTTGGTTAGGGCGCGAGCGAGTGGTGGGTGATGGGTGGTTTTGTCGCCACTCTGGCATGTCACGAGGTATGCGTGTGTATCCTAGATCATTCATGTCAGC
>NC_090742.1:93395208-93397708 GCF_036898095.1 Palaemon carinicauda | reverse complement strand
CTTTAGAGGAAACGTAAAAGGTTTTAAAAAATGTGGAGAAATGGAGAAAGTGTCCCACATATATTCAGGGGGGGGGGGGTTGCTGGCTACATGGTTTTTTTTTTTTGTTTGCTCTTAAAAGAATTATATTTGATATACTCTTAGCAATATTGAATAGACTTTTATTCGTATTCCACGTTACTTATATCTTTCAATGTCTACCTATGTTGTTATTGATCGTTTCCTTTTAATCTCAAAAGTTTTATAGTAAGTTTTTTGGGGTGATTCTTTTTTGCGTTATATTCATTCCTGATTAATGATCAGAAATTTAGGGAGTATAAAAAATCCTTGAAATTAGTCAAAATTTCAATTACTAACATGAGGACAAGTTGATGATGTGACCAACTGTTCATTATAGTTTATGCATCTTTATCCCTTACCATTTCTCGAGCTTCGGTTGAAGTTCGTTGTTTTACTCACAAAAAGGATTTCAGTGACAATTGGCCAGATGTCCTACAGCTGGATGTATTCTTATACATCCCAAAACACAGGCTCTGCCTCCAGATTTTCTTACTTTTAAGGAAATGAATAAATAAAAAAAAATGCGATTGCATAATGTTACAGATTCAATTATGCGAATTCAACTATCCATTTAAGATGATCGTGTAATTTTTATTATAATTCTGTATTATATTGGAAAGGAAAGCGATTATAAAATTCTATTATATATAAATACTAATCAGTTGACAAAACAAAATAATCTTTAGTTAAAGAAAAAAAAATGTTTTACTAAATAATCTGATATTGCTAGAGAATGTGCAAGTACATGCACGTATGTTCGTGATTGTTTTTTTCCATCTCTTAGTTATGCACCTTTTGTTAAGTTAACCTTACAAAAATAGTGAAAAATTAGGATAGATCAAAGTAATCATTGATTTTGATTAAACTAATTTTCCTAATTTTTATCATTTTATAAAATGTTCTTAAGAGTCAAAATCGATTTATCGCGAATACTCCTTGAAAATTAAATATATGAACTTATTTGATTAGCTCACAGGCTCATTCACATTTGTATCGCAGAAGAATTCGAAATATTCACATGTCTAAAATATATTAACCATATGAAACTCTGTTGAAAGAAACTTCAAATCAGAGATTTTTTTTTTTTTTTTTTTAAATTCGATTGTAAGTGTCTGGTATTTATTATATTTTTATTTCCTCTTCTGCTGAAGCGAAATATTTCTTTTCAGATAATCTTCAGAACACTTCAACCCCTAGAATACTGTTCCCACTCACGCTCAGGCGTTATGGTCATTTATCAAATAGTTAATCACTCTCAGTCAGGGTGTAATATCCCATGGTAGGTGTAACATCTCAACAATGAGGTGGTATTGGTACTGATAAAACAAATCACCCCCTCTGTGTGTGATGAATCCTTAATCGTGTCATTGTAGTTTTCTGATCTGTTGGTGTTGAGGTGTTGTCACTCCAACACCTCAGGTCAAGATTAGATATCTCTAACATGGACGTCTTCCAGGAATTTTTTTCCCACACTTATTGTTTCCAAAATATCTCTCTTTAATACTGTATGTTTAGCTATGTAATGAGAAAAGGAAGCAAACTCAATATATTATATTTAGAGGAGTATCGGATTTTTTTTTTTACCGATGAGAGTTAGACTATTGCCTTCGTAGAGGATTTCTTATTAAATAACTTTCACGTTGTTTATAACTTGGGTTCGAAGCTATCAAAAATATCCAGACACCCTTATAACTTTGTGAGCTCCTTCGATTAAAGCCTCAAAATCGGGAAAGTTAAGATCGGTGTAAATGTCACTTTGCCAATTTGATTTACCTTTCAATTTACAACTTCATCGTTTTCTCTTTTACTTTTCACCAGGAATGTTTGGTCTTCTTTCACCTGCCTGTTTCACCCATTTCATTTTCAATACCTCTAGTTTTTACCTCTAATGCAACGCCAAACTCTTAACCTTAGTCACAAAGTAATCCTGGAGTGCAACTGCTTAGCTTTATTCAATGCGTTCTGAAGTGGAAATATCTTTGAATAAGGCATCTAGAGTATTGAGTTATTTGCTAATATTTTAAAACAAATATAAATGTTCCCTTTTTACATCAGACTTATTTTCTTTTCATTAAAAAGTTAAATGTAATATATTGTTGATCATATATCGCTCTTGTTGAATAACAAATTGACAAAGTGACATCTATAGCAATCTAAACTTTTCTGATATCGAGACTTTAATTGAAGGATTTTGCAAAGTTTTAAAAGTATCTGGAATTCTTTAATAACTTTCAAGGCAAGTTATAAACAATGAAAAAGTTATTTAATAAGAATTCCTTTGGCAGGGATATAATCTGACTTGGATTGGTAACGAAACGTAAATATTTTACCAAGTGCAATATATTCTCTCCGACTTATTTTCTAATTCCATGAGGTATCGATTAGCATTATCCAGAAGCAATGATGGTGAGTTTGACTGAAAAAGCTAAACATCTATGGA
>NC_090742.1:93382708-93390208 GCF_036898095.1 Palaemon carinicauda | reverse complement strand
CTTCTCTTATTTGACCCGAAAATGAAGATGGCCGGCCTTAACGCCATTAGGAGTTTATGACGGGTGGCTTCTAGAAGTATAAGTATACTGGTAGCAGAATTACAGTAGACTGGGACCAGAGTCCAACACATAAACCCTCGCTCTACCCAAGCCCAACTAAATTCTAAACGCAACGTTTTTTGTCTAACTACTGCCTTCTAACTGGTGCAGAGTTTCAAGCAGTGTTTTTTGGGCTCAAGCCATGTCGTCCTGATGGAGTTCCAATAGGGTAGCTTCCTAGGGTATATTACAACTCCTGGAGCGAATATCCCTAATGAAAGTACCAGGGATATCGCGAAATATCAGAGGACATATTCTTGACACGCCACATGGCAATCTGCACCCTGAACAGAGATAACACTTCGAAGGGGTCAATTGGCAAGAAAACGAAAACGAGAAAGAAAAAGGAGAGCCGTTCGCAAGGCTCTCTCTTCTCCCGTTTCGTAAGCGTGCATTGCGCCGATTCTGGTGCCATCTGTATTCCTTTTTGCGTGGCTTAACAACTCGGTGTTTTTTCCTGTGTTTCTCGCAAAATCTTGGATTTAATCGCTTTATTATGCTTTCTCCAACTTCGTCTGCCTCTGATAAGTTGAGTATTATTTCTTTTATGTATAAATGTAGGCTCTTGGTAATTTTTAAAGTGATTAATAGTAATAATCTTTGTTACAAGAGCCGTTGCCTACCGGAGGCGTCCTGGACGCTGTCGCCCGCTAGGTATGAGTTTTAGTTAGCCAGAGCGACGTTCCCGGCTGTTTTGCTTTAATAATTTTAGCTATTTAGCGTTACATAGGATTTCCTTATTCGTGCTTTTAGTATTGTTTGTTTTGGCGAAGTATTCGCCAATTCTGGCCTACGCTAGACCATGTAGCCTAGTCGTTTGGCCCTAGTACTTTCCTGCATGATTTTTGGATTTCCGAGTGTTTTAAAATTTTATTGAAGCTTTAGGCAGTTTTATACATTTAAGATTATATTGATTATTTCCAAGATAGTATACGAGTGAGTTTCGGTAATTTAGGTAATGGATTCTCTTGGTGCCTAGGCTAAGTTGCCTATGGAGCCTTAGTATACTTTCTCATACTCCCCGGTTGCTTTCTTTTCTTCGGAGAAGGTATGCAATCCCTTTCCCTCTGTTTAAGCCTTGGGCATAACCCTAGTGGTTTATCTGAATTAACTTTCGATACAACTATATTAGGGTGTTACTGTACCTTCCTGTTCCAGTAAGTCTGGCTTCAGAGAGGAGCAGAACATCAGAGTTTTTAGTCTGAGTCTGTGTTTGCCTGGCTTGGGGTTGAGCTCCCTCGCTAGTTTGACGCAGACATAGGAGGCTTAGCCTCCTTAGGTCACTGCCGAAGGTTTCTGTACGAGATGATTCCTTCTTTTGTGATCTAGCAGACTAGTCCTTGTTGCTGTTCTCGGTGGGAGGATAAGATCCTTTCCCCGGGAGTAGCGACACCTTCCTTGCTTTGGTTCAGTGGGGGTTGGCAAGTATTGCTGGCCTCCCTCCTTGGATCTCCCTTAGGCTAAGATGAGTTTTCTTGGCTGCGGGTGATTCTTTACTAAGGCAAGGTTGGTAGGACCCTCTTTGTCCCTTCCCCCTCTATCTCTGTAATGGCCTAGCCGTTACAGTACTGTACGTCATTCTACATCTGGACCTAGTATAGGTTAGGATGTGGAATTGACTCAGTCCCTTGCCGGCCGCCAGAGTGTGCCGGCCGGCAAAGGTCTTCTGCTTTGAGTGCTGCCCGGACCTCCCTTGGTCCCTCATCCATGTCTGTCTGTAAAGCCAGACGGCATTGGTCAGGAAGCCTGAATTAGATTCTCCCCTTCCTTATTTGCACTCTTTCGGATTGACGAGCTTTGAGGTAGTACACTCTCTTATCCTGGCATCCATTCTGTTTTCTTCTAGTGCTGTTCCCGACCCGGCTGCCGGCCTATGTGGCTGGCAGCCGGGCAGTCGGAGTTCTCTGGTTCTTTTGCTGCCGGCCGACATTGGCTGTTGCCGGCCGGCAGTTACTGCCGGCCGGCACATACATTTGAACCAGCGTTCTGCTGCCTTATAGCTGTTAAGTAGTATACTTTAAAGCTAGTTATGGTGTGTGCCGGCCGGCAAGTGCCGGCCGGCGCCTTACCTTTTATACTGTACCAGTATTCTTCAGTATAGCATATACTGTAGGGAGAAAACTATAGTATAGTATTGGTACGACACTGTGTGTTCTAACACTTTTGTGTTGTCTTGCACAGCCCTTTGGTGTTGCCTTACAGATAAGAAAGTGAGTTCTTTCTTGTCTATTATCCGGTATTTTAAAGTCATATCTTAGGTGTGAGCTCCACCTGTTTCCTCTGGAAATTTGTCATTGGTTACTCTAGGACAGATTAACCATACGATTTTATTATCTGGAAGGCTGCAACAATTGGTTGTGCGGGAAACACAAGTGTGTGTCTTTCCTTTCTGATTTGTTATGCTAAACTGTGCATATCCAGTGATACGTAGTTCACTTGATACTCATGGAAATTTCTTCTCTTTACAGGAGGACTGTCCGAAGTGCGGAAGTGCTTTCTGCAATGTCCGCAGTAAGAACTTCTGCGGACATGAGTTATGTAGGAGGCACGCAGCATGCGCTGTCTCCAAAGGTGATCTCCGGTATTGGGACCCTCATGTATGTACCGTGGGCTCTAACCTGATTACTGAGGCTTTTGATTCCCCTAGGACGGCGGAATCAAGGGATATAGCAAGGGAGAAGCTTCGTACCTGGATAAGGGGCTTCCAGAAGAACACCTCTGGAAATTATCTTCCAAGTGAGAAGATGAGGGCTTACCTTTTCCCTAGGGCATCAGCTGATGCAGTGATTCCCCAGCCTCAAGAGGAGATCCCCCTAGTTCAGATCCCGGTGGATGCTGAAGTCGCGGTCGCCTTGCAAGACATCTAGTTGGACGACAGGATGTCAGACGTGTCCGAGCGTCTGGAGGAAGACCTCCTGGCAGAAGGCCAGGATGAAGATCAAGCCCCAGACATTGTAGAGGAAGAGGCCGACGAGGTGTCGGCTGCTCCGGTTCAGATCCCTGAACCTATTCCCTCAACATCATCCGCTCTCCCAGTGGAACTGGGACAGGCCCTCTCCTCCATTGTTGGAATGATCCAACCAATGCAGAAGGAGAATAATGAGAAGGCGGCTGCAATGGAACTGCAGATGCAGAAACTTGCAGCATCACGTGGGCCCCAGAAGAGGCTCAATGTGAAAGACCTTCCCTTGTGCTCAGATGCTAACCCATGGAGATATGCTGAGCACATGCCGATGACGATTGGGAAGATCGTCACGTCGGATAAGTTAGGTTCAGTTCCCCTAGAGGAGGTGGAATTCTGGCCCAACAAAGGGTCATATCCGGACTGTTATGTCCGGTTGAGGAAGGAACCAGCTTCAAAGGAGGAGACAGAGCCGAAGGAGGTCATAGTGATGGACCATGCTAAGGCTCAAGCTTTGCTTTCATCTTCGATGAAAGAGAGGGGCTTCACGAACTCAAAGGTGGCTGCATTGAGTAAGAAGCTCCCTTCCTTTGTGTCCTCTCCTGCTAGAGCCTTCCCCTTTTTGGAGAAAGGGGTTGCGGCTGTGTTAAAAGCAGTCGAGGCTGGCAAGCCTTGCCCCTCCTTGGAGGAGTGTAAACCCTTGTCGCTGGCCCTACCTATGGACCACAAGGACTGGAAGGACGTTCATCTTACCTTCTCAGTCGGGAAGTTGGAGGCTGATATTGCCGGACGTCAGTTCGGTGAGAACCTCCCTAAGCTGTCTGACTTTCTTTTGCGGAGAGAGCTCGAGACAAAAAAAAGACTGGCAGCCTCATTGTCTCTTCAGACCACTCTTGAGACGATGGCAAGTGACCCCAAGGTCCATGAAAAGTTCATGGTAGTGGCCAAGACTCATCTGGCCACAGTGACGAAGGATCTTTACAGCTTCGTCAGGGCGAGGAGAGCTTGTAGGGAGTTCGTGTTCACCTCGGCTACGGTGAGGCACGAGCCAAGGAAACTAATCTCCTCCAACATTTGGGGCAAAGACCTTTTCCCTAGAGAATTAGTCAAAGAAGTTGTTGATAAGGCCGCCACGGAGAATAGAATCCTTCTCCAGAAGTGGGGCCTGTCTATCGAGAGAAAGTCTTCCCCGGATGAGGGTCCCCAACCAAAGAGGAAGACTAAGAGGACTAGGCTACCGTCTCGGCCAGCCAAGCCATTTAGACAGCAACAGCAATAGCAATTGCCGATGCCTTCAGTGCCCCAGATGGTGGCACAAACCCCGACCACATTCCAGTGGGTACCCCAGGCCATGTCGACACAGTCCCCGGCATTCAACCCAACGTTCGAAGGGCAGTCAACTTCCTTTCGAGCAAAGCCTAGAAGAGCAGCCAGAGGCTCATCTAGGCGCCCCTCAAGGGGAAGGGGATTCAGGGGTGGTCGCGGTCAGGGAGGCAAGACCTCAGGACAACAGTCCAAGTGAGATCATACCGGTAGGAGGGAGACTTCAGAATTTTCGGGATCGGTGGACCTTCGATCTCTGGGCCCACAGCCTACTCAAGAATGGACTGGGCTGGAGCTGGTACAGCACTCCACCTCCGTGCCCTCGGTTTTTCCAACACTCCAGCCCCGTTCTGGAGGAGTACATCCAAGATCTGTTGGAGAAAAAAGTGATCCGAAGGGTAAAGTCCATCAAATTCCAAGGGAGGCTGTTTTGTGTTCCCAAGAAGGACTCGGAAAAACTCAGAGTCATTCTGGACTTGTCGCCACTCAACAAGTTCATAGTGAACTGCAAGTTCAAGATGCTAACACTGCAACACATAAGGACCTTACTGCCCAAGAGGGCATTTACCGTCTCCATAGATTTGTCAGACGCCTATTGGCACGTTCCAATCAATCGTCGACTCTCCCCCTACCTAGGGTTCAAGCTACAACGAAGACTATACGCCTTCAGAGCCATGCCATTCGGGCTAAATATAGCCCCAAGGATCTTCACGAAGCTTGCGAGCGTAGCTCTCAAACAATTACGCCTAAAGGGAATTCAGGTAGTAGCCTACCTGGACGACTGGCTGGTGTGGGCAGCATCCAAGACAGAATGCTTGCAAGCTTCCCTGCAGGTGATCCAGTTCCTAGAGTATCTAGGCTTCAAGATCAACAGAAAAAAGCCTCGACTTTCTCCATCTCAAAAGTTCCAGTGGTTGGGAATCCACTGGGACCTAATGTCACACCAATTCTCCATCCCAGCGAAGAAAAGGAAGGAGATAGCTGGTTCTGTCAAGAGACTTCTAGATTCCGAAAGGATATCAAGACGCAAACAGGAGAGGGTACTGGGCTCTCTCCAGTTTGCTTCGGTAACAGACCCGGTGCTAAGAGCACAGCTAAAGGATGCAACCGGAGTTTGGAGAAGTTATGCATCAAACGCGCGAAGAGATCTGAGAAGACCAGTTCCGCTTCGTCTACGTACTCTTCTCAGGCCTTGGTCCCAAGCCAGACATCTAAAGAAGTCGGTACTTCTTCAGCCACCTCCCCCGTCGGTGACGATTCACACAGACGCCTCGAAGGAGGGGTGGGGAGGTCACTCTCATCGGGAAAAGGCCCAAGGGACTTGGTCCAATCTATTCAAGACCTTTCACATAAACTTTCTAGAAGCTATGGCAGTGCTCCTTACCTTAAAGAAAGTCTCCCCGCGTCACTCGATCCACATAAGGTTGGTGCTGGACAGCGAGGTAGTTGTGAGATGCTTGAATCGACAAGGATCAAGGTCGCCACCTCTCAACCAGGTGATGTTGGCCATCTTCCGATTGGCGGAAAAGAAGAAGTGGTACCTGTCGGCAGTTCACCTTCAAGGAGTCCGCAATGTGACAGCGGACGCTCTATCCAGGTTCACACCGATAGAGTCGGAATGGTCCCTAGACGCAGGATCGTTCTCCTTCATCTTGAGTCAAGTCCCAGAACTGCAGATAGACCTTTTTGCGACGAAAGACAACAAGAAGTTGCCCCTGTACGTGTCCCCGTACGAGGACCCCTTGGCGGAAGCAGTGGACGCTATGTCCCTCGACTGGAACAGATGGTCCAGGATTTATCTGTTCCCTCCTCACAACCTTCTGTTGAGGGTCATCAACAAACTGAGATCCTTCAAGGGAGTAGCGGCAATAGTGGCCCACAAGTGGCCGAACAGCGTGTGGTTCCCCCTTGCATTGGAACTACGGTTGAAGTTTCTACCGCTACCAGATCCAGTACTGACCCAGCGAGTCCAGAAGTCGACTGTCTGCGCTTCTTTACAGAAAACCCGGACCCTGCAGCTCATGATTTTCTCTCCCTAGCGGTGAGAAAGCGTTTCGGGATTTCGAAAGCCAGCATAGACTTCCTAGAGGAATATAAGTGCAAATCTACTAGAAGGCAATATGAGTCATCTTTGAGAAAATGGGTGGCCTTTGTCAAGGCGAAGAATCCGCAGGAGATCTCGACGGACTTCTGCTTATCTTTCTTCATCCACCTCCATGGTCAAGGGTTGGCAGCTAACACGATTTCAACGTGTAAGTCTGCTTTGACATGACCCATTCTATATGCCTTCCAGGTCGACCTCGCTAACGAGATCTTTAGTAAAGTTCCGAAAGCCTGCGCTAGGCTCAGACCTTCAGCACCTCCAAAGCCCATTTCATGGTCTTTAGATAAAGTTCTTCATTTCGCTTCAGTGTTGAAAAATGAGGAGTGTGCGTTAAAGGATTTGACCCAAAAAGTTATTTTCCTATTTGCACTCGCGTCCGGGGCCAGGGTTAGTGAGATTGTAGCCCTCTCGAGAGAGGAAGGTCGTGTTCAGTTCCTGGATGGGGGAGAACTGAACCTGTTTCCGGATCCTACGTTTCTCGCCAAGAACGAGTTACCCACCAACAGGTGGGGTCCCTGGAGAATCTGCCCTCTGAAAGAAGATGCATCTCTATGTCCAGTAGAATGCCTAAAGGTCTATCTTTGTAGAACTTCAGACTTCAAGGGTGGTCAACTATTCAGGGGAGAAACGTCAGGCTCAAATTTATCACTGAAACAACTCAGGGCGAAAATCACATATTTTATTCGCAGAGCGGATCCTGACAGTACACCCGCAGGTCACGATCCGAGGAAAGTTGCCTCATCCTTAAATTTCTTTAATTGTATGGATTTTGAACATCTTCGTTCATACACTGGCTGGAAGTCTTCCAGAGTGTTCTTTCGTCACTATGCGAAGCAAGTGGAGCAACTAAAGAGATCTGTGGTAGCAGTGGGTTGCGTCGTTAACCCTGCTGTTTAACTCTGCGAGGAACAGTGGTTTTAATTGGGATGATTAATTCCAGGGTGAGTGTGTAGTTACATACTGTGCTACAAACTAAGTGAGGGCACTGAGTTGCCCACGTTGACTGTTCCACTTCCAAAGGTGAACCTAGCATAAGTGCAGACATGTGTGCCGAGCGTTTCTAACGCTAATG
>NC_090742.1:93372708-93377708 GCF_036898095.1 Palaemon carinicauda | reverse complement strand
TAAAGACATGTAGGAGGTCTTTATCCCGTAGTGAACTGGAAACGGCTGCCCCTGTTGTCGTTGGCATATAAACACACACACACACACACACACACATACACACACATTATATATATATATATATATATATATATATATATATATATATATATATATATATATATATATATATATATATATATATATATACATACATATATATATATATATATATATATATATATATATATATATATATATACACATATATATATATATATAAATATATATACAAATAAAATAACCCACAATGTATGAAAAATAGGAGTTTATTTAGCTTTCGAAGGGACCATCCCCCCCCCCCCCCCCTCCTCTTCAGAATACAGATGGTTACAATTTTTTTTAAAAGAGGTAAGAAAGGTTCGTAAGAGATAAAAAGCCCGTTACAGTCTTAGCGAATATTAACAGCATTTCACGGTGGTTTGTTTACATCTTTTAACAATTCCTTAACAATAGTTACATTGTTTTTTACAATATTATTTAAAAACTGATCCAATTTAAAATTACTTTGATATATATTAAAATTATTAGAATTCTAAATTAAAACAGCTTCAATCAGTTTCCGCCTATGTGTATTTGGCATTGATATCAATTTGTCCATATTCCTAAAATCTATTGGATGATTTTCCCGTGTCATATGTTTAAAAACAGCGCTATTTTCATCACCTCCTCTAATGGAATCTCTATTATTATTATTATTATTATTATTATTATTATTATTATTATTACTATCCAAGCTACAACCCTAGTTGGAAAAGCAAGATGCTATAAGCCCAGGGGCTCCAACAGGGAAAAATAGCCCGGTGAGGAAAGGAAATAAGGAAATAAATAAATGAAGAGAACAAATTAACAATAAATCATTCTAAAATAAGTAACAACGTCAAAACAGACATGTCATACATAAACTATTAACAACATCAAAAACAAATATGTCATAAATAAACTATAAAAAGACTCATGTCCGCCTGGTCAACAAAAAAGCATTTGCTCCAACTTTGAACTTTTGAAGTTCTACTGATTCAACCACCCGATTAGGAAGATCATTCCACAACTTGGTCACAGCTGGAATAAAACTTCTAGAGTACTGCGTAGTATTGAGCCTCGTGATGGAGAAGGCCGGGCTATTAGAATTAACTGCCTGCCTAGTATTACGAACAGGATAGAATTGTCCAGGGAGATCTGACTGTAAAGGATGGTCAGAGTTATGAAAAATCTTATGCAACATGCATAATAAACTAATTGAACGACGGTGCCAGAGATTAATATCTAGATCAAGAATAAGAAATTTAATAGACCGTAAGTTTCTGTCCAACAAATTAAGATGAGAATCAGCAGCTGAACACCAGACAGGAGAACAATACTCAAAACAAGGTAGAATGAAAAAATTAAAACACTTCTTCAGAATAGATTGATCACCGAAAATCTTGAAGGACTTTCTCAATAAGCCTATTTTTTGTGCAATTGAAGAAGACACAGACCTTATATGTTTCTCAAAAGTAAATTTACTGTCGAGAATCACACCTAAAATTTTGAAAGAGTCATACATATTTAAAGAAACATTATGTTCTTTTTTCCTTCTTTCAAAATCTACTGATTCTCCTATGTTTACTTTATCACATGAACCACATGGTAGTTTATATATACATGCTTGTTTGGCAGCCTTTCCTTTTCCTGATTTTGTCAACAACTTTTTAATAGTTAAATTATTATTATATACCCCAACTACTTTACAACTTTTTAGGCAGGTGTCAAGTAATTTGTTGTCTTGGCCTGTTTGAGGAATGATAATAAGACATGCATCATCTTTTAGAAATGGTTCTCTTTCTTTTGCAACATAATATGTCTTCCTTGCTTTTAGGTGTGCCTTTTCGATAAAACCAGAATCATAGCCATGATTTTTGAAAATCCTTCTAAGATAATTTATTTCAAATTCAAGAAATTCATGGTCACAAACTTTATATGCCCTTAAAAATAAGTTAGAAATAACAGCCAATTTTGTAGTTCTTGTATGGTTTGAAAATGCATGTATATAAGAATCTGAATGAGTTTCTTTCCTGTAAACCTTGAATTTACGACAGCCAACTTCCGGACGGATTACCAGTGTGTCCAAGAAGGGTAATTCATTATTATTTTCTATTTCAACTTTAAATTTAATTGAAGGGTGGATATTGTTTGAAGACTCTAAAAAGTTATCAATATTAAGAGAACATGGAACAACAGCAAAAATATAATCTACATATTTCACCCATGTAATGTCAAAATCTAAAATGTCAGGTGAAAGTTCTGTTTAAAAAAATTCCATGCCTCGAAGGATTGAAGAAAGGTGAGACGCTGAATTAGAATAAGTATTGTACAATACATGCTATTCCCTTTCTACTAACAATATAATTAATAGATCTATTTACGAATAGCTATGACATAAAACAAATTTTACATACGTATATTGCTCATACGTATGTTAGTAATGAACTTAAGATTAAGAAAAGTACAGTAAGCATAAAATCTGCTTGACGGATAGTTACCTGACATTTAATGGGGCAGATTATGTTTATGTATTATCATTATTACAAATTTAAGTTAACTTCGTTCCAATTGCGTATTCCGTCATATGAAAGAACGTCAATCATTAGGTGATCATTACTTCATTGATAATGACAACAACACTCTTATTCATTCTTTTACAGACCAAAAATAACCACCCTCCCCCACCGACTCCCCAAAAAACACATTGAATATTTCAAGTCAAACATAAATCTTTATATCTAGTGTAAATAGAGTCTGACTCTCTGGATCAAGATAATGCGGACGTGCCATTTCTAATATACAATTAGCCATTTGCATATATCTTGCAAAACTGAAATGCCAATGTTAGATAAAATAGTCATATAATTACCAAATGACGCAATGTATTACATAAATTACAAAAATACTTCAGTTTTCTTATTTCAGAAGGTTGTCCTTTGCATGGAACGAAAAATTACCTTGATTGGAATATTGGTCCACAAAGGTCCCATCATATCTGTGAGTGTGTTTTAGTGTGGGTATATATATATATATATATATATATATATATATATATATATATATATATATATATATATATATATATATATGTATGTATATATATACATATATATATATATATATATATATATATATATATATATATATATATATATGTATATATATATATATATATATATATATATATATATATATGTATGTATGTATGTATATATATATATATATATATATATATATATATATATATATATATATATATATATATATATATATATACATACATACATACATATATATATATATATATACATATATATATATATATATATATATATATATATATATATATATATATAGATATAGATATATAGATATATATATAAATATATATATATATATATATATATATATATGTATATATATATATATATATATATATATATATATATATATATATATATATATATATATATATATATATATATATATTCATTACGAAGGATATATTTCTTTATATTTTAAAATGTACTGCCATATTTATTGACTAACTATATATCGCGTTCTTCTTTTTTTTTTTAATATAAACGGCATTTGGATAACAGCCAGTGAAAGGTAGGATGTGTCTTCTTTATTTGCAATATTCAACTATTGTTTATTTCTAGGCATCATTTCTCAGCTCTCAATATTTCTAGGACACCATTGATTGTCGTAATTTTTTTTTTTCAAGTTTGAAGACTTGTCTTCTAGGTACTCAGGGTAGCTAGCTACTCTATACATTCGTATTGACAAGGGATACATATAAGAGAATAGAAGAGACTTTATATCTCCAGATTGGACTGAATAAAAATATTTGCATAATAAGATATTGGTAAGATGTTAAAAGGTAGGAAATTTATTATAATTGATATCCTAATATACAAATAAAAAAAATAAGATTAATTATATTAGGAAAATAAGAATACTTACAAAAGTCCATTCATTATATAACCATTACGTAGTTCCATTCTCATAAATTCGAAAATCGAGTCGGCTCTCTCTCGAGCGTAAGTATTTTGCAATTCTTAAGTGAGAGAGTTCACGGTCGGTGGGTTTTATCGGTTTTGCAATCAGTGGCTGTGCTTAGAATTCCTTTAGAGGAATTGGTATTCTAAGGTTAACGAACTGATTCAGAATTCACGCTAAATGGGCGTAACTGGTGTTTACCTTACCATAAATAGAAAATTTGATAAAATAACATGTTTAAAGATTATGCTAATCAATATTCCTAATATAATTTCATAATTACAATGGTATTCTGCTGACAAATATCGAAGTTTAGGTGACATTTTTTGTTTTTTTCTTCTCCTACACCACTGCATATAACATTATGAAAAATTGGTAAATAAGCATAAAAAAATTTTGCGATAGCTTTTAGTAATTTGTCTCTCCTTATATCTACAGTATTTATAAAACTATGTACATTAACCATTTATATATACACACACATACACACACACACACACACACACACACATATATATATATATATATATATATATATATATATATATATATATATATATATATATATATATATATTTATTTATATATATACATATATATATATATATATATATATATATATATATATGTGTGTGTGTGTGTGTATTAATGTTTATAAACATATATATGTGTGTCTCTATGTGTGTATTATTTATATATATATATATATATATATATATATATATATATACATATATATATAAATATATATATATATATATATATATATATACATATATATATATATTTATGTATATATAAATATATATATATATATATATATATATACATACATATATATATATATATATATATATATATATATATATATATATACATATATATGTATATATATATATATATATATATATATATATATATATATATATATATAT
>NC_090742.1:93357708-93360208 GCF_036898095.1 Palaemon carinicauda | reverse complement strand
TGGGAAAATGCAGATATATATTTTACAAGGGGATTCTCTTTATATCCCGACCCAGTCTCTCTGGAGGAAGATCGTCCATTCCATCATTCGGTTAAGAGTGTAAATCTTCTGTGGACGTTGATGCAGATTCCCCGGATTTACAACGGATTCTATGAAGCGGAAATTTACCCGAATCGGAATTTATATTTAGGAAGATCTTTTCTGGTATATTTAGTTTACTTTTTAAAAGAAACATCGATGCGGGTGAATAATTTTTTTTTTCAGATGTTAAAACGACCAAGTGTATGTATGTACAGTATGTATATACGTATGCATGTATGTATGCATGTATGTATGTGTATATGCGTGTGTAGATATATATTTACGTATGTTTGTGTGGAAGTATGTATTTAAAATCCTCAATATCTTAATATTTTCATAATAAGCAAAAACATACGTTAAATAACTGTAATACAAGTGGGGTAAACTTGAGAGTTCTTCCATTCTTTATAACTTAATAAAGCTAACGGGAGCTTTTGCTTGAACCAGAGAGTTTATTAATGACCAAATATCGATATCAGTGCTATATGAATATGAAAATTCTTTCTAGAATAACACCGGTAGATTTCAAAAAATAATATGTAAATATTTTATGTCCCATATTATATTTATCTACATGTTTTCCTCAAATGATGAAATAATCACAATATGAAATAAAAGCAAACTTAATAGTGCCTAAGCGGCTTCAACAATTGATTAAGGAAGAAAGAAAAAAGTTATTCATTGCTGGGTAGACATATTCGCATATTAGTTGCTGTGATAATTTCCACAGACGAAAAAACATCTAAACCATATATATATATATATATATATATATATATATATATATATATATATATATATGTGTGTGTGTGTGTGTATATATATATATATATATATATATATATATATATATATATATATATATATATATATATATATATATATATATATATATATGGTTGGTTTCGACCTGGCCTTTCATTAGAAGGGGCTAGCGTTCGATCCCAAGTATGAGGTAGAAATTTATTTCTATTTGAACACGATGTTGTGTTGATATTTATCCATATTGACTCATTAGGAGTAATTTGAATGAATTACTACCAATTGTGTCACGTGGTGGGCCGGGAAATCGGGTAAAACTCGCTGGTAAGAGATGTTGTTGTTGTTGGGGTATTAAAGCCAACACTTGTTGTTGGCACGGGCCTTTCCCTTGGTTGGCCCGTAGGTGATCTGTAAAAATTTATAAGGTAGTTGCATTAATGGAAATTTGAAAGGTTTTTAGTAGTAGAGAAAGATGTGGATAGGGTAAGGATGATGGTGGTAGTGGTAGAGGGCCATCATTTCTCGGATAGTGGTAGTTTGAAAAGTGGGGGTGTAAGGCTTTTGAAGATTAGAGAAAAATTGTGCAGGTGGGGTTGTCCAACCCTTTACTCCCTAGGGTCCCTGGTAAGAGATTGATGTCTCGCCAGGTAAATCCTCGGACAGCTGGGTAGCCTCTCGTGGCATGGTTGGTTTCAACCTGGTCTTTCATTAGAAGGGGCTAGCGTTCGATCCCAAGTATGAGGTAGAAATTTATATATATATATATATATATATATATATATATATATATATATATATATATATATATATATATATATATATATATATATATATATATATATATATATACGAATATATATATATATATATATATATATATATATATATATATATATACGAATATATATATATATATATATATATATATATATATATATATATATATATATATATATATATAACGATAATATACAGTATACTATGAAAAGAGCCTATCAACTCTGCAAGGCCAGCTCTACCATTACAGTGCGATGTGGTCCAATTGATATCCTTCTTTTTATTGTAAAAGGCAATTTCAAAACAATAACTGTTATTTGTTTTCGCTTGGTGGTCTTTTCGAAGTTTAGAAAGCAATTGTTGTTAGTAATTGTACCAATTGTAGTCTTTTTGAACAACAGCAACGAATCAAATCATATGAACTCGAGGAGTTTTATGTAAATATAATCTCTCTGAAATTTCGATTTTAGTTAAAAGTGCCTATACGGGAAAACTACAAAAGAATTTTGGAAAATATTTAAATGGAACTGGTTTGACAAAATTACTAAATATTGATTTAAATATTCATCTTTTTTTTAAAGACGTTATACCTCATTATTCCCTTAGTAATTTTTTCGACATACACTGTGCTTGACATGTCACCCAGATAAAAAACGAAAAATAACCTGAATATTATAAATTATTAATTCATAAATGTTAAAAACAGTATATTGGGAAAAAAAAATAATCACAGATACATAAAAGTTACGAAAAAATTATTATTGTACGAACATGGTATTTGACGGTACATTTGGCAAAATGCTTATTTTTTTCTTATTTTTATTTTCTTTTTCTTTTCTTTGTTCACGAACACCATTCATGTTTTATTACTATCATTAGA
>NC_090742.1:93347708-93350208 GCF_036898095.1 Palaemon carinicauda | reverse complement strand
TCGTATTTGAATTGTCTCTTTATGTAGCCTATTAGTTTTTGTGATCTCTTTTCAGCTTTTATGCTCTGTTTCGCGAAATTAGAATCCTTGCTGATAATAATACCGAGATCTTCCTCCTGTTCCACACTTTCTATTTCGATAATTCTATATAATAGCTCCGCCAGTTAGTTATAAAATTTAAGAACGTTCACTAAAAAGAAGTAATTCAAAGTTTTCGTTTCATATATAAATATAAGCGGCGCTAGTTCTAGAAATGGTTCAAAAATCAAATTAAATTTGACCCACCTGAAAAAAAACAGTCCCTCGACTACGTAACTATCTCAAATTTCTCTTCAGACTGAACTCTCGTCGGCTCGTCTGTACGTTAAAAACATAGGTTATGCCATTATTACCTCACCAAATGTATTCCACATAGCAAGACGTCACCCAAACGTCAGAGTTTTTATCCAATAATGATTATCCACATTTTACTTGGGACTAGCATTTTAACAAAAAAAAAAAAAAAAAAAAAAATCACGTGACTAGGGGGAAACTGTACACTTATCGATACTTTTCACACAATTTCTACCGCTAATTTTTCAGTTTTCAGGGAGCCATGGAGGAGTGTGAACCTTCAACTTTTGGTCCGTTGCAATAGTCTCTTTTTTCCTCCCGTCCGAAATTCCCCCTGGGAATATATGGCCCAGGATATATATACCCCCGGGAGAACTTTGTCCCAGGATAATATTCCCTCCTCTGGGCCAAGATTCCACCTTTGCTTGGTGGAGGTAACCATTATTTCGGATGGGGGTTGGGAACAGACCATTACACCAGGTCATAAAAGTTAGTCATTGATTTCTTTAATTTTAATGCTTTAGAGTGCGCAGTTCAACATTACAAGTTTATGACCTGGAAAGGGGGTCCGGGGGCTTGCCCCCGGCCTGGTGTTGTGACCTGGGAACTTCTAGGCTAGGTTGGGTGGGTTTGTTAGGTTCTGTACCCTTTTGTACCTCTTTATATTTTGTGTAAAAGGTATTTGGAAAAATCTTTACAATACACATGTTAATATTATCGTAGCATTGCCAACATTAGCAATGGCATTGTAACGTTGGTAATGTTGTATAACATTGTATATATATATATATATATATATATATATATATATATATATATATATATATATATATATATATATATATATATATATATATATATACATATATAGATATAGATATATATTTATACATTTATATATATGTATATATATATATATATATATATATATATAAATCATATATACATATACATATATATACATATACATATACATATATATATATATATATATATATATATATATATATATATATGTATATATATATATATATATATAATATATATATATATATATATATATATATTATATATGTATATGCATATATATATACATATATATATATATATATATATATATATATATATATATATATATATATATATATATATATAGATATATATGTATATGTATATGTATATGTATATATATGTATATGTATATATATATATATATATATATATATATATATATATATATATATTACTAATATTTTGTCAAACTTACCGTTGATTATCTAATTCATCAAAATAGTTTCACTGTAAGGGAGGTTTGGGGAGAAATGGCCAAGCCGGGGGGGGGGGGGGGTTAATATATCTCAGGGCTGAAATTCATCATAGGGGAATAATAGCCAGGGCTGCTTTTCCCGAGGGGAAATCGATTCTAGGCTAATTTTCCCCGGGGGGGGGGGAGGGGGGGAATTTCTTGCTACACCGGGTTCTCATTTACCATCTACTTTGACATCGATTTCATTGGATTTTCTCCCAAGTTCTTGTCTCGGTTGTAATTAGATAATAAGTACTGCTAAGATTACGGAGTTATTAAAAGTGAAAGTGATACTATTTGCCCCACCTGTGGTTTTGAGTGCAGAATTGATACCCAACCAAAAAGCATTTCGGTGTGACAGGAGGTATGTTGTATCGAAAAACAAAATGTGAAAAAGGGGTAGTTTTTACGTATCCATTTTTAAGGTAACTTGGTTTGAAAAGTCTCATTTAGATATAGAATATAATTTGTTACATGTATATAATTATATTGGTGCTAAATTTAGTTGAGAATGAATTATGAATTCCTGACAAAACTGTAAATGATTGGTGCACGTTCATTCCTGTGTTTTTTTCTGCACTGGGTACTGAATCGGAGAGGTGCAGCTTACTATTTTCCTCTAACCTAATTAAGTACACAAAGGGTTTTAGGCTGTCTTATATTCAGTATGGCTGTGTAAAAAGGGGGGGGGGGGTGTCAGGGGGAGGCTTCAGCCAGGTAAGGATACGGCTTCTAGGTTAGGTTAGGTTAGGTTAGGTAGTCTCTTAGGTTGGTTGCTGGCCTTGTTTATTGCTAATCATATATGTGCAGGTATTCGTATGTTAAAACGGATTCTTTCATTCCCCCAATATTGGAAAGGTT
>NC_090742.1:93327409-93334909 GCF_036898095.1 Palaemon carinicauda | reverse complement strand
CTAATGACGTCCACAATTGAGAGATGAAAGTGGTTCCCCTGTCAGAAGTAATATGCTCAGGGATACCGAATCTTGAAATCCATCCAGAGAGTAAGGCAGATGTACATGAGGCGGACGTTGCAGTTTCCATGGGAATGGCTTCAGGCCAACGAGTGGAGCGGTCGATAACGGTAAACAGGTAACGATGTCCTTGTGATGTGGGTAGGGGGCCTACAACGTCGACGTGAATGTGTGCGGAACGACGCTGAGGTTGAGGAAAGGTGCCCACTCCTGAATCCGTGTGTCAATGTACTTTGGAAGTTTGGCAAGAAGTACAAGCGCGGACCCAATCCTTAGCATCCATAGAAATGCCGTGCCGAATGAACTTTGCCTTCAGCAGCTGTGCATTAGAACGGCACGAGGGATGTGAAAGGCCGTGAATGAAATCAAACACCTGTCGGCGCATGGGAGCAGGAATCCAAGGTCGCGGTCTACCAGTACTGACGTCACAGAGGAGGGTGGTGTTGGAGTTGTGACGGGCCGAGAGAGGGTTGTGAACTCAAAGGCAGGATGCAATCAACTGAGTTATTTATTAAGGAACACTCTCCTTTATATACAAAACCTCAAGGCAACAGGACATAACCTGTTCGAGAGACAGACAATGTTAGGGAGCAAAACCGGAGACATGATCATTCAGGTTCTCTTTAGTGCGAGGGAAGAGGGCAGATACAAACATAATATATACAAAATAATTATGTACAATTGTGTGACACACGGTTGGTACATGGCTCCCCCCCTAAAAATGACATACTGTACATGTTAAATAGGGCGCCCTGATCTAGAGAGGCGAACTGTAGGCGGGTCATCTGGCAGAAGATTAGCAGGTTTTAGACGATCAATGGAGACCCAGACTTCTTTGCCACGAATGTTTAGTAGGAATGCTTTCGGACTGCGTCGGATCACAAGGAAAGGGCCCGTGTAAGGGGGCGTTAGTGGTGGCTTGCTAGTGTCGTTGCGCAGGAAGACATGCGATGCAGAGGTCAAGTCCGTTGATATGTGATGCTTCGCTGGGGGCTTGTAAGTCTGGCGGCACGGAGTAAATTTTCCCACGACGTGACGTATGTGCTGGAGATTGTCAGAGGAGATTGAAGAAGGAAAAAATTCGGCAGGGACGACGAACGGGTCGCCATACACCATTTCAGCTTCCGAGATGTCGAGGGTGTCTTTAGGAGTGGTCCTTAGTCCCAGGAGGACCCAGGGAAGCTGAGTAAACCAGTTGCAATCCTTGCAGCGGGACATCAAAGCTGCTTTGAGGGTGCGATGAAAACGTTCAACCATTCCATTGAAAGCGGGGTTGTAGGCCGTTGTCTGATGTAGGGTGATGCCCAGGAGATTCGCTAATGACGTCCACAATTGAGAGGTGAAAGTGGTTCCCCTGTCAGAAGTAATATGCTCAGGGATACCGAATCTTGAAATCCATCCAGAGAGTAAGGCAGATGTACTTGAGACGGACGTTGCAGTTTCCATGGGAATGGCTTCAGGCCAACGAGTGGAGCGGTCGATGACGGTAAACAGGTAACGATGTCCTTGTGATGTGGGTAGGGGGCCTACAACGTCGACGTGAATGTGTTCGAAACGACGCTGAGGTTGAGGAAAGGTGCCCACTCCTGAATCCGTGTGTCGATGTACTTTGGAAGTTTGGCAAGAAGTACAGGCGCGGACCCAATCCTTAGCATCCTTAGAAATGCCGTGCCAAATGAACTTTGCCTTCAGCAGTTGTGCAGTAGAACGGCACGAGGGATGTGAAAGGCCGTGAATGAAATCAAACACCTGCCGGCGCATGGGAGCAGGAATCCTAGGTCGCGGTCTACCAGTACTGACGTCACAAAGGAGGGTGGTGTTGGAGTCTTCGAGGGGAAAGTCTTCCCAACGGAGGGACGTGCAGGATGTCCTACAAGCTTGATACTCTGGATCCTGTCGTTGTGCTTCAGCCAGGGCGTTGTAATCCAATCCCAGTTGAACGGCAGCCAACGTGTTTCTTGACAGGGCATCGGCAACGGGATTCATTTTCCCAGGGACGTATTGGAGGGTGCAATTGTATTCAGCCACGGCGGAGAGATGTCGGCGTTGACGGGCGGACCAGGCGTCAGACTGTCGAGTGAAGGCATGCACCAGAGGCATGTGGTCTGTGCGAATGACGAAGGGCGTACCTTCTAAGAAATGGCGAAAGTGACGGACAGCCAAGTGCACCGCCAGCAATTCTCGATTGAAGGTAGAATAACCCGATTCTGCCTTGGACAGTTTTCTGCTGAAGAAGGCCAATGGGCGGGACGAGCCTTTGACCACCTGCTCGAGTACTGCACCAATAGCGACGTCGCTATTGAAGGAGAGGGGCGTGTGGGATAGGAAAAGTGAGAGCCTCAACAGTTGATAGGGACTTCTTTGCATTGCAGAAGGCTGCTTCTTGAAAGGGACCCCACTTCAGGTCCTTTGGCTTGCCCTTGAGGGAGGCGTAGAGGGGAGCAAGAGTGGCGGCAATGGCTGGCAGAAAACGGTGATAATAGTTGATCATACCCAAGAATTCCTGCAGAGCTTTGACGGTCGAGGGCGGGGGGGGGAAGTTCTGAACGGCTGCTACCTTCTCAGGGAGGGGATGGACTCCTTCAGGAGTGATACGGTGCCCTAAGAACAACACTTCGTTGGCGCCAAAGGTACACTTGTCGTACCGGACTACAAGGCCGTTTTGTTGCAGGCGGTCGAGCACGATGCGCAGGTGACGGAGGTGTTCCTCTTTTGAGGAGGAGAACACAAGTATGTCGTCCACATAACATACACAGAAGGGTTGGTCCCCTAAGATGCTATCCATGAGACGTTGAAACGTTGCCCCAGCATTACGAAGGCCAAAAAAGGAGTAATTGAAGGTGTATGTACCAAACGGAGTGGTGATGGCGGTCCTGGGGATGTCTTCTGGGTTCATAGGCACCTGATAATACCCCTTCAGGAGGTCGAGCGTAGAGAAAACCTTTGCTTTTTGCAGGTAGGAGGTCACGTCGGCAATGTTTGGGAGGGGGTAGTGATCCGGTTTTGTTTGCATGTTCAGGCGCCTGTAATCCCCGCACGGACGGAGGGAGCCGTCTTTCTCCAGAACGATGTGTAAGGGTGACGACCATGGGCTGGAGGCCTTTTGGCAAAGGCCCATTTCCTCCATTTCGGCGAACGCCTGTTTGGCGGATGCCAATCGTTCCGGTGCCAGACGTCTGAATTTTGCGAAGACTGGGGGTCCCGTCGTCTTGATATGGTGATAAATAACGTGCTTGGCTGGAGCCGTGGGCGTTTGGCGAAGTTCTGGACGGAAAACTTCCGGGTACGACGTGAGGAGGTGGGCGTAGGCATCAGTGGGTGCGCTGATGTGGAGAGCGAGGTTAGAGGGGGCGGGTTGAAGAGGTGTCGACAAGTACGAGTCTGCGTTGACCAATCGTCGGTGGGCGACATCGACCAGAAGGTGGAAATGAGAGAGGAAATCCCCACCGAGGATCGGCATTGTGACGTCAGCAAAGAGAAACTTCCAATTGAATTTACCGTTTCCGAACGATAATGTGAGGTTCTCGTAACCGTAGGTGGGTATCGCAGATCCGTTGGCAGCTACCAAGCGGACGTCGGTAGATGTAGACAGACTACGTCGTGCCTTGAAGAGTTTCCTTGGCAAAAGAGAACGACAAGCACCCGTGTCTACCAAAAATCGCACGCCCGTTCCTGCATCCTGTAAAAAGAAAAGATTAGAAACGGGGGGCCACCGCCACAAGTGATGGCCTACTTACACGTTTTTTGGCCACTGATAATCCTTGGCACATTTCTTCGCGGTTGCCCTGAATCTGAAGTGGTAGTAGCAGAACTACGGCGGATGGGAGGTAGTAACTGGCTATAGAAGTCGTTCGTTGGGGCGCGAGTGATTGGTGGGTGGTGGGCGGCTTTGTCGCTGCTTCGGCACGTCACGGGGTAGGCGTGTATGTCCTACGGCATTCATGTCAGCTTCGGTTGACGTTGAATAGGCATCCTCTTCGTCAGGGGTGGAGGCGTTGATGGAGGTCTTGAAGTGGCTGTCCATAAGGGCGTCGGCTTTGGTCATCAAGTCCTTTATGGGTAAACTATCGACATCGGGTAAGGCAGCGCGTACAGGTTCGGGTAAACGGCGTATCCAAAGGGCACGAAGTAGGTTCACCTCACGAGGAGAGCCGTCTGCGCCAGGTTGAAGGCGAGCGATACTGGTCATTTCCCTGAGGGCAAGCAAAGCCCTTTGGTCCCCCAACGGTTGTTGCGAGAGCTGAAAAAGCTTTGCTATACGGGCGGCTGGCGACGGCGAGTACTGTTGCAGAAGGTATGTTTTGAGGGCGTCATACGCTATTGGGGTGTCTCATTGTTCACAAAGCCAGTCGGATATTTCTGGGAAGGTGTCCTCGAGTATCGCCGCGAGAACATAATCCGCTTTGGTGGTTGAACGAGTCACGCCCCTGATACGAAAGTGGACTTCTGCGCGCTGAAACCAAGCAAACGCCTCTCTGCTGGCAAACGATGAAAGTTTGAATGGAGCGGTCGCAGCACCAACTGCCGTAGAGTCCGTGGAAGGCGGTGGGAGCGAGTCGACTTCCGGGGTCACCAATGTGACGGGCCGAGAGAGGGTTGTGAACTCAAAGGCAGGATGCAATCAACTGAGTTGTTTATTTAGGAACACTCTCCTTTATATACAAAACCTCAAGGCAACAGGACATAACCTGTTCGAGAGACAGACAATGTTACAGAGCAAAACCGGAGACATGATCATTCAGGTTCTTTTTAGTGCGAGGGAAGAGCGCAGATACAAGCATAATATATACAAAAGGAATTATGTACAATTGTTTGACACACGGTTGGTACAGGCACCATAGTGAGTATAGGAATGTGATATCTGGTGTTCCAGAGGGTAGTGTTCTTGGCTCATTACTTTTCATACTATATACACATGACATGTGGTTTGGCCTAGAAAACAAGCTTGTTGCATATGCAGATGATGCTACTCTCTTTGCATCGATTCCATCCCCTGAATGTAGATCTGGGGTTGGTGAATCCCTTAATAGAGATTTAGCTAAAATTAGTGCATGGTACAAATTATAGGGTGTGAAGTTAAATCCTAACAAAACTTAAAGTATTATTGTATTTATCCGGATCTCAGTATTGATAATGTTTCTTTAAATTTGTATGACTTTTAAAATTTTAGGTGTGATTCTCGACAGCAAATATACTTTCGAGAAACACAATAGATCTGTGTCTTCTTCAATTGCACAAAAAAATTGGCTTATTGAGAAAGTCTTAAAAGATTTTTGATGATCAATCTATTCTGAAGAAGTGTTTTAATTCTTTCATTCTACCTTGTTTTGACTATTGTTCTACTGTCTGGTGTTCAGCTGCCGATTCTCATCTTAATTTGTTGGACAGAAACTTGAAGTCTATTCAATTTCATTTTCCTGATCTACATATTAATCTTTGGCACCGTCATTTAATAGTTCATTATGCATGTTGCATAAGATTTTTCATAACTCTGATCATCCTTTATATTCAGATCTCCTTGGACAATTCTATCCTGTTCGTAATACTAGGCAGGCAGTTAATTCTAATAGCCAGACCTTCTCCATCATTAAGTTCACTACTACACAGTATTCTTGAAGTTTTATTCCAGCTGTTGCCAAGTTGTGGAATGATCTTCCTAATCGGGTAGTTGAATCAGTAGAACTTCAAAAGTTGAAAGTTGGAGCAAATGTTTTTATGTTGACCAGGCTTACATGAGTCTTTTTATTGTTTATATATGACATTTCTATTTTTGACGTTGTTAATAGTTTATATAGGACATATCTTTATTGACGCTGTTATGGTTTCCAGAATGATATATTGTTAATTTATTCTCATCATTTATTTATTTCCTTATTTCCTTTCCTCAATGGGCTATTTTTCCCTGTTGGAGCCCTTGGGCTTATAGCATCTGGCTTTTCCAATTAGGGTTGTAGCTTGGCTAGTAATAATAATAATAATAATAATAATAATAATAATAATAATAAGCCTTTATTCATATCTCGCATGAATCCTACAACACTTCATATAGACAACGTAAGACTTCGTAGCAAACATATGTGAAATAAAAATTAACTCTAAAAAATAACGTAAAATTACATATGTTGACTTTAACAAAAGTACAATCAAATTTACGATGAAAGTCTTACGTAATATACATAAAATACTCATAGCTGCATGAGAGGAGCTCATTTTACGTGCTGGGTATCATCTCTTCAATGCGCATATAAAAACAATATATGTAATAGGAATAAAATTATCAATAATCTACAATATTTACTCCACAAAGGAATATTTGTCGGGTTTGAATCCATCGATTCACCCCGAGATAAATAATCCGCAACCATGTTATCTTAACATGTTTGTTATCTTTACCTGATATACTCTTTACATAATCACAATACGGTTGCAGACATAATAACCCCTAGTTAACCTTTTATTATTATTTTTCATCTTATTCACAGAAATTAAAGGATTGTGATCTGAATATACTATAATCTGTTCAATTTGTGGTCGACTTGTATAAACTAAGAACCTGTTAATTGATGCGATTAGCGCCAGTAGTTCCGTTTCAACTGCCGAGTAGGTTCGTTGCTGCTTCTTCATCTACGATGACATAAGACACACAGGATGAAGAATTCCTTCCTTATCTTTTTGCGACAAGACAACTCTAATCCCTTTATCCAACGCATCCACTTGAATAAGGAATATCTCAGTGAAATCTTGTGCTTGAAATACCAGTTTTGAAGTTTACATGGCCCTCCCCAGAATTTTCTGCTTTCCTCCAAAATCTGGAATGGTTCTGGGAACTTGTTGGCAAGAGGGAATCTGCTTTCCTGTGCGTAGACCAATACCTGCCATCCTACCGTAACTTGTCTGTTCGTAGTTTCCTTGCCCTAGAAGACGTTTTCACGTTTTCTAAGGAAAATTTCCTTGACTCGCCATTTCCTTTCTTCAAATCCTTGACATTTCCTTCGTCCATTTCCTCATGATCCTTCCTTTTCCCTGTCAACATTTTCCATGGTCTTGTGCTGAAGGGTCCTGCAACTTGACTGTTCATATCATTCCTACCATACCGTTCTTTCGTCTGTTCTCGACTCGTCGTCTTCATGCCTTCTAGGAAAAATTTTCTTATCTCGCCGATCCTCTTCCTCAAGTTCTTGTCATATTCTCCTCCCGCTTTCTCTTGATCCTTCCCTTTTTCTCCTATCATTTTCTTTGGTCCTTTCCTGAAGGGTTTTCCTCATATAACCATCAAGTGTAAGGGAGCTTCCTTGATACACTTGTTGGGTTTTTCATCCGTCTGACATACATGCATTGCATGGCGAAACTGGCTCACGTCCTTATGCATGACAGGTTAGAAAAAGTGTTTCATTATCTTTTCCGTCATCTTCCTTATCCCCATATGTTCTGTCATGACCA
>NC_090742.1:93299909-93322409 GCF_036898095.1 Palaemon carinicauda | reverse complement strand
AAACATATAAACTATATATTTATATATATATATATATATATATATATATATATATATTTATATGTATATATACATATATGAATATATATATATATATATATATATATATATATATATATATATATATATATATATATATATATATATATATATATATAAATATATATATATATATATATATATATATATATATATATATATATATATATTTATATGTATATATATATATATATATATATATATATATATATATACATATATATATATACATATATATATATATATATATATATATATATATATATATATATATATATATATTTACACACACACACACACACACACACATATATATATATATATATATATATATAAAATATATATATATATATATATATATATATATATATATATATATATATATATATACATATATATATATATATATATGTATATATATATATATATATATATATATATATATATATATATATAAAACGATAATATACAGTATACTATGAAAAGAGTCTATCAACTCTGCAAGGCCACCTCTACCATTACAGTGCGATGTGGCCGAATTGATACCCTTCTTTTTATTGTAAAAGGCAATTTCAAAACAATAACTGTAATTTGTTTTCGCTTGGTGGTCTTTTCGAAGTTTAGAAAGCAATTTTTATTAGTAATTGTACCCATTGTAGTCTTTTTGAACAACAGCAACGAATCAAATCATATGAACTCGAGGAGTTTTATGTAAATATAATCTCTCTGAAATTTCGATTTTAGTTTAAAGTGCCTATATGGGAAAACTACAAAAGAATTTTGGAAAATATTTAAATGGAACTGGTTTGACAAAATTCCTAAATATTGATTTAAATATTCATCTTTTTTTTAAAGACGTTATACCTCATTATTGCCTTAGTCATTTTTTCGACATACACTGTGCTTGACATGTCACCCAGATAAAAAACGAAAAATAACCTAAATATTATAAATTTTTAATTCATAAATGTTAAAAACAGTATATTGGGAAAAAAAAATAATCAGAGATACATAAAAGTTACGAAAACATTATTATTGTACGAACATGATAGTTGACGGTACATTCGGCAAAATGCTTATTTTTTTTTATTTTTTTTTTATTTTCTTTTCTTTGTTTACGAACACCATTCATGTTTTATTACTATTATCAGACCGTCCTAAATTTCTAAGAGTTGTATGTAAGCTGACACCCAGCGGCAATTTTCCAAAATAATTTCCCGGAACCTTTTATCTAAACCTTTCCTTCAACTATACCCTGCTAGGTTAATCGGTTTACTTTTCTTAGAAACACTTATTCGTCCTTTCCTGTTGATTCTCTTAGGATTGCATTGGTGACGGAACATTCAATTTGTGTCAATCCAGTGTGAATTCGTTATAAAAGAGTTTCATATATCAGAAGGAACCTCTCTCTCTCTCTCTCTCTCTCTCTCTCTCTCTCTCTCTCTCTCTCTCTCTCTCTCTCTCTCTCTCTCTCTCGTTAGTTGTTAGTTTAGAAAAGTTAAAACTAAGATTTAGTTGTATGCAATTCTTTAAAATTAAAGCAATTAAAACCTTCATCCTCTCTAGTTGTGATAAACAAAATAATCATTACAAGGACATTTACAAAAAAGAACTAGAGTAGAAATATCTATAGATAATATATATATATATATATATATATATATATATATATATATATATATATATATATATATATATATATATATATATAAATTGTGATTGTCCTCAAATGGGGAAAAAAAGGTAAATTGAACTAACTGGTTAGAAAATTTATATAGATTTGTCATGGCAACAGTGATAGTTCATTTTTTGTAACTCGAATCCATTTTCATTGTGGCAACACTGATTCGAATGAAAGAACTAGTATATGGGTAAGAATTGGAATTCAACAATATAAAAAGAATGATAATCAGAGAGGATAAAACTTATTTTAATAGAGCGCTTGATTAATTATATTGATTATAGATTTCACTGCTCTCTGTTTAAATAGAATTTTGGAATTTTCCTTACAATCTATCTATCATTTACGTATGTCTAGTGTATATTATTTTTCACATTTAACGAAGTTATAAGTAAACGTAACTATAGTAAAACCAAACGAAAGTGGTGGGTGAGACTCAAAATATATCGTGTAGAAATCTGTCAATTTCGGTTATTTTACCTGGACAAGGTGGATTACAGAATTCCTGAAACTGAAGATGGCTTAAGGTCTTAGATAGGAGAGGCCTCGTTCCGTCAGTCTTCTTTATAGGGTTGTTTCAGTTTCTCATTCTTAAATTATATATATGAATATATATATATATATATATATATATATATATATATATATATATATATATATATATATATACATATATATATATATATATATATATATATATATATATATATATATATATATATATATATATATATATACATATATATATACTTATTAATATGTATATATACATATACATATATATATATATATATATATATATATATATATATATATATATATATATATATATATATATATATATATATGTGTATATATATATATATATATATATATATATATATATATATATATATGTATATATATACACACACACACACACACATATATATATATATATATATATATATATATATATATATATATATATATATATATATATATATATATATGATTTTGAGCGAAGCGAAAAATCTATTTTTGGGTGAGACGGCCATGTCGTCCTGATGGAAGTTCCTATAGGGTAGCTTCCTAGGGTATATTACAACTACGGCGATATTCCCAGAGAATTTACCTTAAGGTACCAGAATTCTAACTCCTGGAGCGAATATCCCTCCTGAAAGGGATATCGCGACATATCAGAGGACGTATTCTTGACACGCCACATGGCAATCTGCATCCCGAACAGAGATTTCGTCTCGCAGGGGGCGATTGGCAAGAAACGAATTCGGGAAAGAAAAAGGGGGGGCCGCTCCCAAGGCTCCCTATCTCCCGATTCGTAAGCGTGCCTGGCGCCAATCCTGGCGCCATCTGTATTCCTTGTAGCGTACACGAGGTGCTACAGATACTGTATGTAGGGAGGGGTCCTACAGCCCTTTCTTAGAAAGGCAAGGGCGGGTCCATCAGGACGACATGGCCATCTCACCCAAAAATAGATTTTTCGCTTCGCTCAAAATCCGTTTTTTGGGCTCAAGCCATGTCGTCCTGATGGAAGTATACCAGAGCATTACTGTATCTGTGGATTCTCCGAACGTGCCGTACTCCCCGGAGGTAATTTTTCCCGGTCGACTAGACCTAGAGACCTAAGATGTTACCGTTATACATCTTTTCAACTAACTATAAACCATGTTAGAGCTTCCTGCCCCCTACAGGGAAGAGTCCTACTAGACTCTGGAAAAGTCTCGAAGATTACATATACCTATGTATGAATACCAGGCAAGCTAATATAGTGGTCTCGCCCTATATTAAGTAAAGCATAGTTTGTAAAGAACCACTGCGTCAATATGAAATATTGACCAGTAATCCGCACAATACTTGTATTGGACAAAGGTTTATATCCGCATAGGAAGAAACTAATAAAACCGCCCTCGTCCCTTTATGGGACGGAGTCCTCCCATTAGGGGACTTCATAAACCAACGCAACATAGCTTGCATAAAAGAACAATTCTATTAGAATTATCCCAGATAAGGTACATAGAATAAATGCTCAATTATACCAATAAATTGACACAGGTGAAAGAGATGCAAGGTTCTCAAGAACAATTTTATTGACAGACAATAAATAGACAGGTTAAAAACAATTATATATATATATAAAAAGAGAATAACCCAAAACTTTAAGCATAAGTATGATAGTAAACAGAACTTGTTTATCTGAAAGAAAAAAACATCCAATGCCACTTTTTTGAGATACTGAGGTATCAAGTCATAAAAGTCTGTATTACAAATCAATCACATTAGCGTTAGAAACGTTCGGCACACATGTCTGCACTTATGCTAGGTTCACCTTTGAAAAAGGAACAGTCTATGTGGGCACTCGGTGCCCTCATTTAGTTTGTAGTACAGTATGTACCTACACACTCACCCTGGACTTAATCGTCCCAATTAAGACCACTGTTCCTCGCAGAGTTAAACAGTAGGGTTAACCACATGACCCACTGCTACCACAGATCTCTTTAGTTCCTCTACTTGCTTCGCATAGTGGCGAAAGAACACTCTGGAAGACTTCCAGCCAGTGTATGAACGGAGATGTTCAAAGTCCATACAATTAAAGAAATTTAGGGATGAGGCAACTTTCCTCGGATCGTGACCTGCGGGTGTATTGTCAGGATCCGCTCTGCGAATAAAATATGTGATTTTCGCTCTGAGTTAATTCAGAGATAAATTTGAGCCTGATGTTTCTCCCCTGAATAGTTGACCACCCTTGAAGTCTGAAGTTCTATGAAGATAGACCTTTAGGCATTCTACTGGACATAGAGATGCATCTTCTTTCAGAGGGCAGATTCTCCAGGGACCCCACCTGTTGGTGGGTAACTCATTCTTGGCGAGAAACGTAGGATCCGGAAACAGGTTCAGTTCCCCCCCATCCAGGAACTGAACACGACCTGCCTCTCTCGAGAGGGCTACGATCTCACTAACCCTGGCCCCGGACGCGAGTGCAAATAGGAAAATAACTTTTTGTGTCAAATCCTTTAACGCACATTCTTCATTGCTCAACAGGGAGGCGAAATGAAGAACTTTGTCTAAAGACCATGAAATGGGCTTTGGAGGTGCTGAAGGTCTGAGCCTAGCGCAGGCTTTCGGAACTTTATTAAAGATCTCGTTACCTAGGTCGATCTGGAAGGCATATAAAATGGGTGATAGCTGCCAACCCTTGACCATGGAGGTGGATGAAGAAAGATAAGCAGAAGTCTGTCGAGATCTCCTGCGGATTCTTCGCCTTTACAAAGGCCACCCATTTTCTCCAGGATGACTCATATTGCCTTCTAGTCGATTTGCACTTATATTCCTCTAGGAAGTCTATGCTGGCTTTCGAAATCCCGAAACGCTTTCTCACCGCCAGGGAGAGAAAATCATGAGCTGCAGGGTCCGGGTTTTCTGTAATGAAGCGCAGACAGTCGACTTCTGGACTCGCTGGGTCAGAACTGGATGTGGTAGCGGCACAAACTTCAGCTGTAGTTCCAACGCCAAGGGGAACCACATGCTGTTCGGCCACTTGTGGGCCACTATTGCCGCTACCCCCTTGAAGGATCTCAGTTTGTTGAGGACCCTCAACAGAAGGTTGTGAGGGGGGAACAGATAAATCCTGGACCATCTGTTCCAGTCGGGGGACATCGCGTCCACTGCTTCCGCTAAGGGGTCCTCGTACGGGGACCCGTACAGGGGCAACTTCTTGTTGTCTTTCGTCGCAAAGAGGTCTATCTGCAGTTCTGGGACTTGATTCAGAATGAAGGAGAATGATCCTGCGTCTAAGGACCATTCCGACTCTATCGGTGTGAACCTGGATAGAGCGTCCGCTGTCACGTTGCGGACTCCTTGAAGGTGAACTGCGGACAGATACCACTTCTTCTTTACCGCCAATCGGAAAATGGCCAACATCACCTGGTTGAGAGGTGGTGACCTCGACCCTTGTCGATTCAAGCATCTCACAACCACCTCGCTGTCCATCACCAGTCTTATGTGGATCGAGTGACGCGGGGAGACTTTCTTTAAGGTAAGGAGCACTGCCATAGCTTCTAGAAAGTTTATGTGAAAGGTCCTGAATAGCTTGGACCAAGTCCCCTGGACTTTTTTCCGATGAGAGTGACCTCCCCATCCCTCCTTTGAGGCGTCTGAGTGAATCGTCATCGACGGGGGAGGTGGCTGAAGAAGAACCGACTTCTTTAGATGTCTGGCTTGGGACCAAGGCCTGAGAAGAGTACGTAGCCGAGGCGGCACTGGTCTTCTCAGATCTCTTCGCGCGTTTGATGCATACCTTCTCCAAACTCCGGTTGCATCCTTTAGCTGTGCTCTTAGCACTGGGTCTGTCACCGAAGCAAACTGGAGAGAGCCTAGTACCCTCTCCTGTTCGCGTCTTGACATCCTTTCGGAATCTAGAAGTCTCTTGACAGAACCCGCTATCTCCTTCCTTTTCTTCGCCGGGATGGAGAAACAGTGTGACAAAAGGTCCCAGTGGATTCCCAGCCACTGGAACTTTTGAGATGGAGAAAGTCGAGACTTTTTTCTGTTGATCTTGAAGCCTAGGTACTCTAGGAACTGGATCACCTGACTGGAAGCTTGCAAGCATTCTGTCTCGGATGCTGCCCACACCAGCCAGTCGTCCAGGTAGGCTACTACCTGAATTCCCTTTAGGCGTAATTGTTTGAGAGCTGCGCTCGCCAGCTTCGTGAAAATCCTTGGGGCTATGTTTAGCCCGAATGGCATGGCTCTGAAGGCGTATAGTCTCCGTTGTAGCCTGAACCCTAGGTAGGGGGAGAGTCGACGGCTGATTGGAATGTGCCAATAGGCGTCTGACAAGTCTATAGAGACTGAGTATGCCCTCTTGGGCAGTAAGGTCCTTATGTGTTGCAGTGTTAGCATTTTGAATTTGCAATTCACTATGAACTTGTTGAGTGGTGACAAGTCCAGAATGACTCTGAGCTTTTCCGAGTCTTTCTTGGGAACACAAAACAGCCTCCCTTGGAATTTGATGGACTTCACCTTTCGGATCACCTTTTTCTCCAACAGTTCTTGAACGTACTCCTCCAGAACGGGGGTGGAGTGTTGGAAAAACCGAAGGCACGGGGGTGGAGTGCTGTACCAGCTCCAGCCCAGTCCATTCTTGAGTAGGCTGTGGGCCCAGGGATCGAAGGTCCAATGATCCCAAAATTTCATCAGTCTCCCTCCTACCGGTATCATTTCACTTGGACTGCCGTCCTGAGGTCTTGCCTCCCTGACCACGACCACCCCTGAATCCCCTTCCCCTTGAGGGGCGCCTAGACGAGCCTCTGGCTGCTCCTCTAGGCTTTGCTCGAAAGGAAGAAGACTGTCCTTCGAACGTTGGGGTGAATGCCGTAGACTGACCCGGCACAGCCTGGGGTACCCACTGAAAAGTGGTCGGGGTTTGTGCCACCATCTGGGGCACTGGAGGCAATGGCAATTGCAGTTGATGTTGCTGTCTAGAGGGCTTGGCTGGCCGAGACGGTAGCCTAGTCCTCATATTCTTCCTCTTTGGTTGAGGACCCTCATCCGGGGAAGACTTTCTTTTGATAGCCAGGCCCCACTTCTGGAAAAGGTTTCTATTCTCCACGGCGGCCTTATCAACAACTTCTTTGACCACATCGGTAGGGAAAAGGTCTTTTCCCCAAATGTTGGAGGAGATTAACTTCCTTGGCTCGTGCCTCACCGTAGCCCCGGTGAACACGAACTCCCTACAAGCTCTCCTCGCCTTGACGAAGCCATAAAGGTCCTTCGTCACTGTGGCTAGGTGAGTCTTAGCCACCACCATGAACATTTCATGGACCTTGGGGTCACTTGCCATCGTCTCAAGAGTAGTCTGAAGAGACATTGAGGCAGCCAGTCTTTCTTTTGTCTCGAACTCTCTTCGTAAAAGAAAGTCAGACAGCTTGGGGAGGTCCTCGCCGAATTGCCGTCCGGCAATATCAGCCTCCAACTTTCCCACTGAGAACGTTAGATGGACGTCCTTCCAGTCTTTGTGGTCCATAGGCAGGGCCAGCGACAAGGGATTACACTCCTCCAGGGAGGGGCACGGCTTGCCGGCCTCGACTGCCTTTAGGACAGCCGCAAACCCTTTCTGTAAAAAGGGGAAGGCTCTAGTAGGAGAGGACACAAAGGAAGGGAGCTTCTTGCTCAATGCAGCTACCTTCGAGTTAGAGAAGCCCCTCTCCTTCATCGAGGATGAAAGTAGAGCTTGAGCCTTAGCGTGGTCCATGACTATGACCTCCTTCGGCTCTGTCTCCTCCCTTGAAGCTGATTCTTTTCTCAGCCGGACATAGCAGTCCGGATATGATGCCTTGCTGGGCCAGAATTCCACCTCCTCTAGGGGAACTGAACCCAGCTTATCCGAGATGACGATCTTTCCAGTCGTCATCGGCATGTGCTCAGCCTACCTCCATGGGTTAGCATCTGAGCACAAGGGAAGGTCTTTCACATTGAGCCTTTTCCGGGGCCCATGTGATTTTGCAAGGCACTGCATCCGCAGTTCCATAGCAGCCGCCTTCTCCTGATTCTCCTTCTGCATTTGTTGGATCATTCCAACAATCGAAGAGAGGGCCTGTCCCAGCTCTACTGGGAGACCAGCCGATGTTGAGGGAATAGGCTCCGGAATCTGAACCGGAGTAGCCGACACCTCGTCGACCTCTTCCTCTACGACGTCCGGGGCTTGAACTTCATCCTGGCCTTCTGCCAGGAGGTCTTCTTCCAAACGCTCGTCCACGTCAGACATCCTGTCATCTAACTGGATGTCTTGCATCGCGACCGTGACTTCAGCATCCACCTGGATCTGACCTTGGGGGATCTCCTCTTGAGGCTGGGGAATCACTGCATCAGCTGATGCCTTAGGGAAAAGATACGCCCTCATCTTCTCACTTGGAAGATAAGGGCCAGATATGTTCTTTTGGAAGCCCCTTACCCAGGTACGAAGCTTCTCCCTTGCTATATCCCTTGATTCCGCCGTCCTAGGGGAATCAAAAGCCTCAGTAATCAGATTAGTGCACACAGTACATACCTGAGGGTCCCAATACTGGAGATCATCCTTGGAGACAGCGCATGCTGCGTGTCTCCTACAAAACTCATGTCCGCAGAGGTACTTGCTGCGGACGTTGCAGAAAACATTTCCGCACTTCGGAGGGTCCTCCTGTAAAGAGAAGAAATTTCCATGAGTATCAAGTGAACTATGTATCACTGGATATGCATAGTATAGCATAACAATTCATAAAGGAAAGACACACACTTGTGTTTCCCTCACAACCCATTGTTGCAGCCTTCCAGATAATAAAATCAAATGGTTAATCTCTTCTAGAGTAACCAATGCAAGGTTTCCAGAGGAAACAGGTGAAGCTCACACCTAAGCAATGATTTTAAAATCCTGGATAATAGACAGGAAAGAACTCACTTTCCTATCTGTAGGGCAACAGCAAAGGAATGTGCAAGAAAACACAAAAATGTTAGAACACACAGTGCTGTACCAAAACCCATACCATAGTTTTCTTCTTACTGTATATGTTATACTGAAGAATACTAGTACAGTATAGGAGGATACGTGCCGGCCGGCACACACCATAACTAGCTTTAAAGTATACTACTTAACAGCTATAAGGCGACAGAACTCTGGTTCAAATGCATGTGCCGGCCGGCAGCAACTGCCGGCCGGCAACAGCCAATGTCGGCCGGCAATGGCTGCCGGCCGGCAACTACACAAGGTAGTACCCAGCTGCCGGCCACAATCTTGGTGACCGGCAGACAAGGGCTGACATTAGCCGGCCGGCAAAGGTACAAGACCGATGCCAGCCGGCAGCAAAAGAACCAGAGGACTACACCTGCCCGGGTGCCGGCCTCATAGGCCGGCAGCCGGGTCGGGTACAGCACTAGAAGAAAAATAGAATGGATGCCGGGATAAGAGTGTACACTACCTCCAAGCCCGGCAATCCGAAAGAGTGCATATAAGGAAGGGGAGAATCTAATTCAGGCTTCCAGACCAATGCCGTCTGGCTCTACAGGCAGGCATGGATGAGGGACCAAGGGAGGTCCGGGCAGCACTCAAAATATAAGACCCTTGCCGGCCGGCAGCTCTGCCGGCCAGCAAGGGGCTGAGTCAATTCCACATCCTAACCTATACTAAGTCCAGATGTAGAACGACGTACAGTACTGTGATGGCTAGGCCATTACGGAGATAGAGGGGGAAGGGACAAAGAGGGTCCTACCAACCTTGCTTTAGTGACGGATCACCCGCAGCCAAGAAACTTATCTTAGCCTAAGGGAGATCTAAGGGGGGAGGCCAGCAATACTTGCCAGCTCCCAGAGCACCAAAGCAAGGAAGGTGTTGCTACTCCCAGGGAAAGAAACTTATCCTCCCCTCGAGGACGGCAACAAGGACTAGTCTGGTAGATCACAAAAGAAGGAATCATATCCACAGAAACCTTCGGTAGTGACCTAAGGAGGCTAAGCCACCTTTGTCTGTGTCAGGCCAGCGAGGGAGACTCTACCCCAAGCCAGACAAACACAGACTCAGACTAAAAAACTCTGTTGTTCTGTCCCTCTTTGAACCAGACTTACTGGAACAGGAAGGTACAGTAACACCCCAGTATAGTTTTATCGAAAATTAATTCGGAAAAAAACACTTAGGGATAAGCCCAAGGCTTAAACTGAGGGAAAGGGATTGCATACCTTCTCCGAAGAAAAGAAAGCAACCAGGGAGTATGAGAAAGTATACTAAGGCTCCATAACCAACTTAGCCTAGGCACCAAGAGAATCGATTACCTAAATCACCGAAACTCACTCGTATACTATCTTGGAAATATTCCACACAATCTTAAATGTATAAAACATAGCCTAAAGCTTCAATGAAATTTTAATACACTCGGAAAAACCAAAATCATACATGAAGTACTAGGACCAAACGACTAGGCTACATGGCCTAGCGTAGGCCAGAATGGCGAATACTTCGCCAAAATAATACTAAGCACGAAAGGAAATCCTATGTAATGCTAAATAGCTAAAATTTATTAAAGCAAAACAACCGGGAATGTCGCTCTGACTAACTAAACTTATACCTAGCGAGCGACTGCGTCCATGACGCCTCCGGTAGGCTACGGCTCTTGTAACAAAGATTAATCCTATTAATCACTCAAAAATTTACCAAGAGCCTACATTTATACATAAAAGACATTGTACTCAACTTATCAGAGGCCGACGAAGACGGAGAAGCCATGAAAAGTAGAATAAATCCAAGATTTGCGAGAAACACAGGAAAAAACACCGAGTTGTTAAGCTACGCAAAAAGGAATACAGATGGCGCCAGGATTGGCGCCAGGCCTGCTTACGAATCGGGAGATAGGGAGCCTTGGGAGCGGCTCCCCCTTTTTCTTTCCCGAATTCGTTTCTTGCCAATCGCCCCCTGCGAGACGAAATCTCTGTTCGGGATGCAGATTGCCATGTGGCGTGTCAAGAATACGTCCTCTGATATGTCGCGATATCCCTTTCAGGAGGGATATTCGCTCCAGGAGTTAGAATTCTGGTACCCTAAGGTAAATTCTCTGGGAATATCGCCGTAGTTGTAATATACCCTAGGAAGCTACCCTATAGGAACTTCCATCAGGACGACATGGCTTGAGCCCAAAAATAAATATATATATATATATATATATATATATATATATATATATATATATATATATATATATATATATATATATATATATATATATATATATATATCAATCTATCATTTTTGTATGTCTAGTCTATTTTATTTTTCACATTTAACGAAGTTATAAGTAAACGTAACTATAGTAAAACCAAACGAAAGTGGTGGGTGAGACTAAGAATGTATCGTGTAGAAATCTGTCGATTTCGGTAATTTTACCTGGACAAGGTGGATTACAGAATTCCTGAAACTGAAGGTGGATTAAGGTCTTAGATAGGAGAGGCCTCGTTCCGTCAGTCTTCTTCATAGTGTTGTTTCAGTTTCTCAATCTTAAATTATATATATACATACATATATATATATATATGTATATATATATATATATATATATATATATATATATATATGTATATATATATATATATATATATATATATATATATATATATATATATATATATATACACACATATATATATATATATATATATATATATATATATATATATATATATATATATATATATATATATATATGTGTGTGTGTGTGTGTGTATGTATACACACACATATATATATATATATATATATATATATATATATATATATATATATATATATATATATATATATATATATATACATATATATATATATATATATATATATATATATATATATATATATATATATATATATATATATATATATATATATATATATATATATACATATATATATATATTGTAAGGCAGTAACGCAATTTTAAAGTAAAATTTTGTTGTTTTGCCTTTTTGCACTGATGGCTTTCATTTTTATTTTGTTTACAATTTTGTAAAGCTAAATTAAGTATTTTGCTGTTGGTTTTACATTAGTACATATATTTTGGTTAAATGTAATGTTTAATTTGCTTTGGTTGAAAAAGCTTAAGTTTTGTGGCGCCATCTATTGAGTGCATTTTGAAGTGCGGCCTTCCTCAGTATTTTTACTTCCTTGGCAAATTTTTAACTCATTTATTTTTCTTTGTGGTGACTGGGAGTGTTGTAAGGAGAGGTGACTTGTGACTCTCCTAAAGTATTCTCGGGAGTAGAGTTCAAGGCCGTTGAAGACTCTGGAGCTGCTGATCTGCCTTGGATGATATATACAATTTGTCATTGAGCTGCTTCTTAATGTGGAAGGCAGTTTACCTGTGAAGCTACGTGTGAGAACAAGACTTGCAACTGTGATTCAAGTGATCTACTGCTTAACATGGACATTGGCAGTTTTGTGTAGAGTAGGGCTCGAGAGCCTTTTTCATCTTTGATGGATATATCTACTGTATCAGCACCAGAGTGGTCTTGTTGGAGCAAGTAGGGAGGCTTCTCTCAGGTAAGAGGAACATCCCCTGTATTTTGTCGAGCCATAGACTGAAAGTGCATATCCACCAACGGTTGTGAAGGGCTGTTCCACTGATGAGAGTGACTACTTGTGACCATATTTTTGAGCAGCAGATGGACTCGTCTATATCAGTACCGGTCTGTGTCATAGGACCAATATATTTGTGCATTTAAATATTGTCAAAACTGATGAAGGTTTATTATGAGTGTTGTAAGATTATGTACTTTAATATTAAGGTTTAGATTGTGATATAGGTAGGATTATTTTTTTCTTTTTGTATGTTCTTCCACTTCTTTCCTTTCTGTTTAGTAATAGGTTAGCGTGGTGGGTAAAGGCTTTTGGGTACCTTAACATTAAAGATTTGATTTCCTCACTATGAGTAGGGTTTAGTTTTAGCATTAGGTGACTCATTGAGTGAATCGAGGGCATATGGTACTTAATCAATTTATTACTTTTTGTGGGCCATCAGTGTTAGTACCTTATTGTTGTAATAAATATTGTGAAATTTTTGGCCTTGTGTCTTTCTGGTTTTCCTCGTTCCTACTGATTTGAGTTTTTGTCACTGGATTGGTGAATAAGTTAAAAGAACCCGTTATGGCTTCCTTCTAGAGGGAGTTCGTAACATATTTTGGCGACCGTGACAGGATCCAGGACAAACTCAATCGGTGGTGCGAGTTACCAGACTGTGCTCTGGGTGAGATTTTTTCAGTATTTATTTTTGTTGTGCTTCACCACCTTCCTTCTTTTTCTTTTCATTATGTCTGATGTAGAGTTTAACCCTGCCGAATTTTTGGCTTCTGAGGATTGTTTTAGGTATTTGGGTGCTTTGACTAAAGAAAATTTGAAAGCTTGTGCTAGGTCATTAGGCATTTCTTTGACAAATAGGGAATTGAAAAAGGACGTATATAATATGGTAAAGAATAGGCTGTGTGAACTTAAACAAACTGCTGATGAATTAGTTAGTGAAAGCATGAGTGAGTCTGATGTAGAAGGGGCTCCGGGATTGAGTCTTTTTCAGGATCCGTCTCAATGTGGACTGATTTTTGAAGGGTATGGCAGTCTGCCTGATGGTAAAAGTCAGACTGAGGGGGTTCCTCGTACTGATAATGTGTCTCCAGCTGTTCCTACTCGTTCGGTCAAAGGAGAAAGTAAGCCACTAGTTAAGGATTTCCAGAACATGTTAGAACTAAAGAAGTTAGAGTTCGAGGAGTTTGAGAGAATCAGAGCTCATGAGAGAACGATGCTTAGCATGCAGTTAGAGCTGGCCAAGATCCAGCAAGGTAAGAAGTGTGAGAGTACCCGCATCCATGAAGATATTGGGGAAAAGTTTAGCTTTGGGGATGCTCTAAAACTTGTACCTTGTTTTACTGAGGAGAATGTGCCTGAATTCTTTAAGGCTTTCGAAAGGGTTGCTTCTAGGTTGTCTTGGCCTAGGGAGGTCTGGACAGTGTTGATTCAATGTCGCTTACTGGGCAAGGCTCAGAAGGTTTATAATACCATAGAGGAGCAAGTATCTCGGGATTATGAGAAAGTGAAAGCTTTGATATTAAAAGCTTATGATTTGGTTCCCGAGGCCTACAGGCAGAGGTTTAGGAATTTTAACAAAACCCCGAACATGACTTATGTGGAGTTTGCTCGTGTAAAGCAGGAGCATTTTGATGATTGGCTCAAGAGTTGCCAAGTAACTACTTTGGCGGCTTTGAAAGAGTTGATATTGATTGAAGATTTTAAAAAATCGTGTGCTAAAGATTTAAGAGTTCATTTAGAAGACTTGAAAGTGACTTCTTTTCCCAGAATTGCTCAGTTGAGTGATGAATATATATTGACCCATAAGGTTGGTACTGAGAACGTCAGGGGTAATTTCCCTGTGGTCAAGGGTAACTGGGAGAGTAAAAAGAAAGTGTTTGTTAACCAAAATAATTCTAATTTCCAGGCTTACTCTAACTCTAAAGCAAATTCCAATTTTCAGGTCAAAAATCAACCAAACAGTAATCCTAGTGGTAATTTTGTAGATAGGAATTCTGCAAAAACTAATAATGCTCATCCTAGTCGTACCATAACAAGTGGTGTGGGAAGTAGAACCTGTTACTGGTGTAATAAGACAGGACATGTCCAAGCTAATTGTTTTGCTCGTCAGAGGTATTTACAGAGGCAGACTACTTCTCCTATTGCTGTGGTGAATAATGTTAAGGCTTCTCAACAATCTGTAGAGAATGAAGAAAATGGTAACAAAGGTAATAAAGAGAATGATTCCCCCATGTGACTGTCATTTAATAAGTATATTTGGCCAGGTAAGCTGAGATTTGAGAAGGAAGTTATAAATATAAAATTTTTGAGGGATACAGGTGCTGCTCGATCTTTATTGTTAAGAAGTAGGTTACCTCTTAACGTGAAGATCGTTAACTATATTATTTTAAGTGGTTTTCCGGACACTGTTGTGTCGGCTCCTGTGGTTGAAGGAGAGATTGACATATTGGGTGTCGTAAAGAATATTAATCTGGCCATTGTTGATAAACTACCTATACCTGGGATAGATGGTATCCTAGGAAATGACTTGTGTAATGTGGAGGGACAAGAATTGTTTCCCATTTTAACTTTAAATAAATTACCCATTGCTGTAACTACTCGCTCCCAGAGGAAAGGGCGTAACCTCTTGATGGACGGAGAGGATTTACATTTAGACCCTGTTCAAGTAGATGTAGCAGTAGGAAGGCTCGAGTCAGTAGGAAGTAGTGGTAGTAGTAAGGTAGTTAGAGCATGGAATAGGGCTGATTTTATAAAAGCTCAGCATGATGAATTTGATGTGGAAATAACTGAGGGGGATGATATTTCTAAGCCATGTTTTGTATCGGAGAGAGGATTATTGTGTAGATTAAGCCGTTCTGCTCTTATGGAATCCTCAGAGTATCATAAGCAGATTTTGGTACCTAAACAATTCAGAGACGAATTGCCGCAGTTAGCTCATGAGGATCCTTTCTCGGGACACTTTGGGGTAACAAAAACTTTTAAGAGATTAACCAAGCTTTTTTGGTGGCCTAATATGAAAAGGTGTATTAAGCAGTTCTTGTGAACTTGTGTAACGTGCCAGGTCATGGGTAAACCTAATCAGGTATTGCGAAAAGCTCCATTAAAACCCATCCCTGTAATTGGTGAACCATTTTCTGAGATTGTCATTGATGTTGTTGGTCCTTTACCTAGAACTCAATCGGGATATATGTACTTATTAACTGTGATGGATAGGGCTTCTCGGTTCCCAGAGGCTTTCCCTCTTAGGAAAGTAATGTCAAAAGCTGTCTGGGAAAAGTTAGTAGAATATTTTTGTCGTTATGGGTTACCTTGTACCATTCAATCAGATTGTGGTACTAACTTTACTTCCAAGTACTTTAAGGACAGGTGTGCTGAACTGGCCATTCAGCACATCACCAGTGTCCCATACCATCCTGAAAGTCAAGGGGTTGTGGAAAGGTTCCACCAAACCTTAAAAAGTATAATTGGCAAGTACTGTTATGAAAGGGAGAGTAGTTGGGATAAGGAACTACCTTATGCGTTATTTGCAATAAGAACTCACCCAAATGAATCGACTGGTGTTTCTCCTTTCAGATTGGTGTATGGTCATGAGATTCGAGGTCTTTTAGAAGTGTTATTTGAAGTGTTGATTGGGGGATGAAAACAAATTCAAAATCTTAATATATTTTTATCTAATTTGAAAAATAAATTGAGTGGTGCCTGGAAGTTTGCCAAAGGTAATCTAGAAGCTTCCCAGGCTAGTATGAAAGCATTCCATGATCGTAAGGCAGTTAGTCGTTCCTTCGAATCTGGAGATCTGGTTCTGGTTTTAGATATGGACCCTGATAGTTTTCTGAAACCCAGATTTAAAGGTCCATGGAAGGTAATAAGAAAGGTGTCTGACTTTAACTACGAATTAGATTCTCCAGGTTCTACTAGGAAGAGTAGAATTTTTCACATTAATAGGTTAAAGAAATATGAAGGTAGAAATCTAAGTCCATTAAATATTGTTTATGAAATGCCATGTCCTCTAGCTACTGTATTTTATGATAACGTTGATGACCATGTACCTGTAGAGAATTTAAGAACTAAGTTTGAGATTTTTAATAAGGCAAATGTTTTGTTGGAACATCTGGATGAGGTCCAGAAGAAAGATTTGTTATGTTTGATAACGGCTTTTCCAGAAGTGTTTAGAGAGGCTCCAGGGCTTACTTCATGGCTTGAACATGACGTTGAGGTTGGTGATGCTCTTCCAGTAAAGCAGGCTCCTTACCGCCTGAACCCAGAAAAAGCCAAAGTAGTCGAGAAGGAGGTACAGTATATGCTGGACCACAATCTTATTCAACCCAGTTCAAGTCCTTGGAGTTCTCCTATTGTTCTGGTAAAGAAACCTGATGGTAATTATAGAATGTGTGTTGACTACCGTAGGGTTAATCAGGTAACAAAGAGTGACAGTTTCCCTCTTCCCCGGATTGACGATTTAATAGACCGAATAGGTAATGCCAAATTTGTAACGAAATTAGACTTATTGAAGGGTTATTGGCAGGTGCCATTGTCTCACAGGGCCCGTGAGATTTCGGCATTTGTCACCCCCAATGGGTTATATGAGTGTAAAGTGATGCCTTTTGGTTTGAAAAATGCAGCCTGTACGTTCCAGCGCCTTATGAATAGAGTGATATGCGGGCTGGAGGGTACCGAAATATATATTGACGACTTGGTGGTATATAGTCAGGACTGGAAAACCCATGTTGAAAGGTTAAGAAAACTCTTTCAGGTTTTACGAAAGGCTGGTTTGGTTGTAAACATCGATAAGTGTGAGTTTGGTAAGGCTGTAGTGACGTATCTGGGTCATGAGGTTGGTTTGGGGAAGGTTGCTCCTAAACATGCTAATATTGAGGTTATAGCCAACCTTCCTCAGCCGCGTAATGTCCGTGATGTCCGCAAAGTTCTTGGCATGTTAGGGTATTACAGGAGGTTCCTGAAGAATTTTGCTGACATCGCCCAGCCTTTAACTAATCTATTGAAAAAGAACACTAAGTTTTTGTGGAGTACAGAATGTGAAAAAGCATTTTCTAATTTGAAATCGGTATTAGTCTCGGAACCAATTCTTAGCTCTCCCAATTTTAATAAACCTTTTATTTTGGCGGTGGATGCCAGTGACGTGGGTGTTGGAGGAGTTCTGTTTCAGAGAGATGATGAGGGGGAAATGCACCCTGTATCTTATTTCAGTAAAAAGTTACTCCCGGCTGAAAGAAGGTATTCCACCATAGAGAAGGAAGCTTTGGCTCTGGTGAAGAGCGTAACCCATTTTTTTATTTACTTATCTAGTTCTCTCCAGGTTGAAGTGTTGACGGACCATAACCCGTTGGTATTTATAAATAAGATGAAGGGAGCGAATCAAAGAATTCTGCGATGGGCACTTCTCCTTCAGGAATATAACCTGGTCTTTCAGCATATAAAAGGAGTGGACAACAAGATCCCCGATGCACTTTCTAGGATGTGAAGTGTGGGCTGCTGTGCCGTTCCTGATTTTTTTTTTATTTTCTTTTCAGATGATGTATAGGCTATTAATGTATTCTAAGGTTGTTTTTTTTGTGCAATCCCGGAGTTCCCTGTTTTTTTTTTTTTGGTGGGGGTGTCCAGTTAGGTTAAGTAGTCTTAGTGTAAGTGTTTTGGTTGGTCATGTTTACTTTCTTATTTTCGTATTAAGGTTAAAAGAAAAAAAAAATATTTTTCCTGTTTAGTCAAATTAAATTTTTTTTTTCGTTGAAGGAGGAAGGTGTCAGGCAGTAACGTAATTTTAAAGTAAAATTTTGTTGTTTTGCCTTTTTGCACTGATGGCTTTCATTTTTATTTTGTTTACAATTTTGTAAAGCTAAATTAAGTATTTTGCTGTTGGTTTTACATTAGTACATATATTTTGGTTAAATGTAATGTTTAATTTGCTTTGGTTGAAAAAGCTTAAGTTTTGTGGCGCCATCTATTGAGTGCATTTTGAAGTGCGGCCTTCCTCAGTATTTTTACTTCCTTGGCAAATTTTTAACTCATTTATTTTTCTTTGTGGTGACTGGGAGTGTTGTAAGGAGAGGTGACTTGTGACTCTCCTAAAGTATTCTCGGGAGTAGAGTTCAAGGCCGTTGAAGACTCTGGAGCTGCTGATCTGCCTTGGATGATATATACAATTTGTCATTGAGCTGCTTCTTAATGTGGAAGGCAGTTTACCTGTGAAGCTACGTGTGAGAACAAGACTTGCAACTGTGATTCAAGTGATCTACTGCTTAACATGGACATTGGCAGTTTTGTGTAGAGTAGGGCTCGAGAGCCTTTTTCATCTTTGATGGATATATCTACTGTATCAGCACCAGAGTGGTCTTGTTGGAGCAAGTAGGGAGGCTTCTCTCAGGTAAGAGGAACATCCCCTGTATTTTGTCGAGCCATAGACTGAAAGTGCATATCCACCAACGGTTGTGAAGGGCTGTTCCACTGATGAGAGTGACTACTTGTGACCATATTTTTGAGCAGCAGATGGACTCGTCTATATCAGTACCGGTCTGTGTCATAGGACCAATATATTTGTACATTTAAATATTGTCAAAACTGATGAAGGTTTATTATGAGTGTTGTAAGATTATGTACTTTAATATTAAGGTTTAGATTGTGATATAGGTAGGATTATTTTTTCTTTTTGTATGTTCTTCCACTTCTTTCCTTTCTGTTTAGTAATAGGTTAGCGTGGTGGGTAAAGGCTTTTGGGTACCTTAACATTAAAGATTTGATTTCCTCACTATGAGTAGGGTTTAGTTTTAGCATTAGGTGACTCATTGAGTGAATCGAGGGCATATGGTACTTAATCAATTTATTACTTTTTGTGGGCCATCAGTGTTAGTACCTTATTGTTGTAATAAATATTGTGAAATTTTTGGCCTTGTGTCTTTCTGGTTTTCCTCGTTCCTACTGATTTGAGTTTTTGTCACTGGATTGGTGAATAAGTTAAAAGAACCCGTTATGGCTTCCTTCTAGAGGGAGTTCGTAACATATATATATATATATATATATATATATATATATATATATATATAATATGTGTGTATATACATATAATGTGTTTATATATATATATATATATATATATAATATGTGTGTATATACATATAATGTGTTTATATATATATATATATATATATATATATATATATATATATATCTGTTATATATATATATATATATATATATATATATATATATATATATATATATCTGTTATATATATATATATATATATATATATATATATATATATATATATATATATATATATATATATATATATCTATCTGTTATATATATATATATATATATATATATATATATATATATATATATATATATATATATATATATATATCTGTTATATATATATATATATATATATATATATATATATATATATATATATATATATATATATATATATATATATCTGTTATATATATATATATATATATATATATATATATATATATATATATATATATATATATATATATATATATATATATCTCTGTTATATATATATATATATATATATATATATATATATATATATATATATATATATCTGTTATATATATATATATATATATATATATATATATATATATATATATATATCTGTTATATATATATATATATATATATATATATATATATATCTGTTATATATATATATATATATATATATATATATATATATATATATATATATATATATATATATATATATATATATATATCTATATCTGTTATATATATATATATATCTATATCTGTTATATATATATATATTATAGTCAGGAAGGGAATATTAAGAGACTTGTTTGGAGTTAGCAGTTTCATCCATTAGGGACATCATTAGAATCAACAATGAGAATATATATTCAAAGACATAGTATTCATACAGGAGAAGGGGATCCAACAGCTGTCCTTTTCTTGATAATTCTAGAAAAGTCAGATTTTAGATAAAAGAATAACACCGGATTATCGGAAAACAGACCAGAGCTTAGGTCAAAATTTAAATCCCACAATCTATCCTTTCATATCTTAAGCCCTTGAGGAATGAATTTTCAGATTATAAGATTAGGACTCCAATCGTGTCATCAAAAGCCATAAATGTCACTTCAAACAAACCTTGTTTATAATTGGTACTTCGTCTCTCCGTATATAAAGCAGTGATTCGGATAAGTATTACACCGTCAATTGACAGTACTTACAATGGGAAATTCTACAAAGACCTTCCTCTCTTCTTCAGCCAAGGAAATCGTTGATAATGTTCACAGATATTTTACTAAAGAAAAGAAAAACAATGTTCCTTTGATTGACGAGGCAAAATTTTGTGATCGTACGAGGGAAGCAACAACAGTTCCAAAAAGGACTGTTGGGAGAGTCATTAAAGAAGGAAATGATTTCGAAAAAGAATTTGGACAACATATGTTCAAAGATAAGAAAAGAATTCGTCCTCGACCAGTGATCGATCTAGATGATTTTGACAAGGATGCATTACGTCGAATAGTTGTAAGGTTCTATGTTAGAAAAGAGCTACCCACCATAACTACTGTTTTGCAAGAAGCCCGCAAAGACATTAAATTTAAGGGTTGTTGTGAATCTCTTACGAAAATCTTACATGAAATCGGATTTCATTATAGGAAAGTGAATGGCAGAAAATTTTTATTAGAACGAAGTGATGTGTCAGCTGCAAGGAATAAGTTTGTGTGTGTTATGAGGAAGGTATACGAAAATGAGAATCACCCTACCGTGTACTTGGATGAGACGTGGCTAAATCAGAACTATACTGTTACTAAATGCTGGAAAACAAAAGAGTAAAAAAGCAATAGGGGTTAACCCACTACCGGCAAAGTGGCTAGACTAGAGTGATAGTCGTGCACGCCGGTACAAAGGAAGAGTTTGTGCACAATGCAGCATTAATTATTAAGGCAATCAACGATGGTGTTTACCATAATAAGATAAAATAGCAAAGTATTTGAAGAGTGGTTTTAATCGCAATTGCTACCAAACATCCCGCCCTCATCTGTTATCGTAATGGATAACGCATCCTACCATTCGGTAATCATTGATAAAGCACCGACAATTTCGGATAGGAAACACATTACAAAGGAGTGGCTGATCAAAAAAGGAGAAACTCCGACAGATGACTTACGAAAAAGTGAGCTTCTTGAAATGGTGAAGTTAGGTTCTTCTCGAATAGAAAAGGACTGTGTGATGGATAAATTCGCCCGTGAAAATGGTCATAAGATCGTCAGGTTGCCGCCTTATCACTGCCAGTACCAACCCCATTGAAAATGCGTTGCTAAGAAAAATGATTTTAAAATGGCCAACTTGAAACCCCTACTTCAAGAGGTTTTGCTTCAGGTTAGTAAAGAAAATTGGAGTAATGCTGTGAAGCACGTGAGAAGTTTACAAAGAAAGGATTGTGATCTAGACGACGCCGCAGAACACTTACTCAATTCATTCGTAATCATTATAGGTTCTTCAGATGATGATGACGACGACGACGACAATGAGAAGGAAAATATTTAAATATCACCTGTAATCTTTTTATATCATATGGAGGCTGGCTATGAAAATTATTTCCATATACTGTATTTACTATACACCCCGAGCGCATTTTCTATTTATAATAAAATACATATTTGTTCAT
>NC_090742.1:93288898-93291398 GCF_036898095.1 Palaemon carinicauda | reverse complement strand
GTCACAGAGTGAGGTGTTATATTATACGCAAATACTAAACTCTGCAAATACAATGGCCATTTGTTCCTCTTCTCCTCCTCCAAACTTCTAAGTAGACCGTACAGAGTTCTATTCATTCTTTCCACTTGACCATTTCCTTCAGGGTGATATGGAGAAGTGCGTGATTTCTTTACATTGAACCTCTTACAGATTTCCTTAATTAGAGCGCTTTCGAAATTTCTCCCTTGGTCAGTATGAAGCTGCTGAGGAATTCCATATTTATAAAAGAGCTCTTCGACCAATATTTTAGCCACTGTTGTCGCTTTCTGATCCTTTGTTGGATATGCCCATACGTATTTGCTAAACAGGTCACTTAAAACTAAAATATGCTCCTTTCCAGAGGTTGATCTTTCCACGGAACAAAAATCTATCGCCACAATTTCCATGGGCTGAGAAGTTTCCACATGAACAGGAATGGTATTTCTATATGGAATTTCATCTTTTGCCCTTAAACAAGTATCACAATTTCTAATGAAATCCGTTACAAATCCCCTCATGTTGGGCCAATAAACCCTAGAGTTCAGTAATTTATAAGTTCTATCAATACCCTGATGTCCTAGTTTATCATGAGTTTCGACTAAACACTTACTTCTTAAAAGAACAGGAACGGCTAATCTATAAATTATGTTATCTAATTGATCCACATGAGTCTTATAAAGAATATCATTTCTTATCACAAGACTTTCTTTATCCCTTTTCCACGTAACTAATTCAGGTTTAAAATTAATGTTTTCTAACTCAATATTTTCTCCTAGCCATTTCCTTACAATCTTTAAAACTGGACAAGCTTTCTGTTTATTAACAACGTCCTCCCACTCTAAAATCTGATGTCTACTTATGGCACAAACAAAATTTGTGTCCTCATGAGGAGCTACCCATACTTCTTCGTCTTCATTCATCACCATCTCTCTAGGCTTGCGTGAAAGAATGTCGGCTTTAACATTTTGTTTTCCTGGTCTGAATTTAAGTTCAATGTCAAATACCGACAAATCTGCCACCCATTTTTGTTCTGTGTGATCAAGTTTTGCTGTGCTGAGATTGCTCAAAGGGGCATTGTCAGTATACACTATGCACTTTGTGCCGTATACACTATGCACTTTGTGCCAATAAGATAATTTTTAAATTTTTTCAGTAACAGCCCACTTCAAAGCACACAATTCTAGTTTCCTCGAACTATAGTTCTTCATGTTTCTTTCGTGTGGTTTCAGTGACCTACTTGCATAAGCTACAGGATGCAGCTTATCCTCCTTATATTGGGACAAAACCGCACCAAGTCCATCGTAACTAGCGTCTATTTCTAACGTACACGCTTTCCCAAACTCTATCCCTTTCAGTACTGGGGCAGCTATCAATTTTTCTATCAATGTCTGGAAGGCCATTTCTGCATCTTCTGTCCATTTATCCTTAATACTTTGACTGGGTTTCTTCTTTTCTCCTTTCAATAACTCATTGAGTGGCTTGGCAATTATGGCAAAATTTTTAATAAATCTCCTATAAAATGTTGCAAATCCCAGGAAAGCTCGCACTTCCTTTATAGTTTCTGGCCTCTTCCAGTTCTTCACTGCTTCAATCTTACTTAGATCAGGTCCTATTCCTTGATTACTAATGCTAAATCCTAGGTAACTTACACATGTCTGCAACAAATGACATTTCTTTGGCTTTAATTTCATCCCATAAGACTTTATGCGCTCTAGCAATGCCTCCAATCTTAATAAGTGGTCGTCAATGGTCTTCGAAAATAATATCATATCATCCAAATAAATGACTAGAAATTCAAAAAACATATCCCCCAAAATATTCTCCATGCATCGTTGAAAGGTTGCTGAGCTGTTTGTCAGACCCATTGGACACCTGCGATACTGAAAGTGTCCCCATGGTACAGAAAATGCAGTTTTTTCTCTATCTTCTTTCCTTAACAAAACTTGATGATAGCCCTGCGCAAGGTCAAAAGTCGAAAAGTATTTGGCCCCTTCCAATGAATCCAGACACTCCGCTACTCTAGGAAGAGGAAATGCATCCTTAAAAGTTTTTTCATTCAATTTCCTATAATCAATGCACAACCTTAGGCCTCCCCCCTTCTTCCTCACAAGGACTATAGGTGCTGCATAAGGACTTGCACTTTCTTCAATTACACCCCGTTTCTTTAAGTCATCAAGCAACTGTTTGGCCTCAGGGATTAACGTGGGTGCTATTCTTCTATACGGTAATTTGATAGGTTTCCCACAGGACAATCTAATGGAATGTTCCCATCCCTTTATCAAACCTAGGTCCGAATCATTTAGCTCAAAACAGTCCTTATATTTGTAGAGTATCTTATCAAGTCTTAACAAATCCGATTTACTTAAGTTACTTTCATCAACATTGACTCCCAACTTCCGTCTGTGGTTTTGAAGTTCTGTCTCTGATAGTTTTTCAGTATTCTCATTATCATCATCCTCCATAAACTCCCTGATGCCAAGTT
>NC_090742.1:93238898-93283898 GCF_036898095.1 Palaemon carinicauda | reverse complement strand
CAACGAGAGAGAGTCAAATAATAATTAAACACCCAAAAGCGTAAGCAACAACAACATTCCTCGACGGGAAACAACACACTCTCAACTAGAGAGAGTTAAATACTTTAAATAATTACACACTAAACTAAGCAAAATCACTAAATACCTAAAAGTTCTCACACTCTTTGAAGCTGGAGAAAAACATCACCTATAGCTCCAAATAAGGTAGTGGCTCCAATGGCACACTGCTACTTTAGGGAGTACATCCCCATAGGATCACTCATAAAAGGAAAGAAATAGAGCCCCAATCTAACAAAAAATATTGATGGCTCCTACCTGGCAGCTATCTCCCTACATGACTCCACGAACGCCAAGGCTCCTGCAGCTAACGCTGGCGAGGATGCATCGACGAGGGCCGTCTCTCCCGAGTCCACCTCAAAGCTGGGATTTCAGCGTCGGCTCTACGGACTGCAGAAGAGAACACGCAGGAACTGCAAAATACCGCGGGCTGCAGAAATGCACCTACAAAAGGCCGTCAACAATAGGTGGCGCAATCCTCAAAAGGCTAAATGGCAAGCAGCTGCAGTATGTCCTGGAAACCTTGGCGCTACGACTGTCTACTTTAGCGAGCAAGTTCCTCACGGGTAAACACCGGTGTCTCTTTCCATCCAAGGACCAGAAAACAAAGCATTAAACTAGACACTTAAAAGTTATAAAATGAGCGGGGAGGAGGTTGAAGAAGAAAAACTTTAAATTTACAAATATAGCCTTATGAACTAGAATTTTTACACTAATTTTACATAAAACAAATAAATGTAGAAACAAGGCTGATAAAAATCAAATAGAAAATTATGTTAATCCATAATACCTTCCTCCCCGAAGAAAAAAAAATAAAATTCAACAGAATTTTTTTTTTTTTTTTTACATATAATTGGAAATGCACCTGTAAAATAAGAACCATTAGTAATACATAATAAACCTACACCAAACAACAAGTACCCCTGAAAAGAATACAAACCAAGAGCTTTATATAGCTTAGCATTATTTTAAAGACCTAATATTACTGTACTTTGTCAAAAATCTCCAACTTTGTAGATACAAACCTAACTAAACCTAAATAAACTTACTAGTACACCCACACACATACACCTTAATCTACAATACACCGGTACCATAGCCCTAAAAGTCATATACGCAATCAAAAGTCTTAGTATATCGGAACAAAATTCTATAATTAATTTAGGGGAACCTTTAGCAAACACTAGAGTGTATACCACTCAAAGAAAAACTCCTAAATTTTATCTACAAAGCTATATTTTAAACAGAACTACATCCTAAAAAAAATTTTTCATACAAACTTAAATGGAGAAACAAGCAAGCAGCGTATGAGATGGATCAAGCTAGTACACTAAATTCTAGAAAGTGTATCAGGAATTTGTTGTCAGTACCTTTAACATGTTTTATAACCAAATTGAATTCCTGCAGAAAAAGGGCCCAGTGCAAATTCCTCTGGTTCGCTCCCTTCATCAACTCGATGAAAACCAGTGGATCGCGATCCCTCCATATCTCAATCCGCAAAAAAAAAAAAAAAAAAACGTCACATACGGCTTGATATAGTTAAGAGCTCGGACCAAAGAAAGGGCTTCCTTTTCCATAGTGGAGTAACGTTTTTCAGCCGCCAGAAGCTTTTTACTATAGTAAGGCACAGGATGAACACCGTCCTCCTTTCTCTGAAAAAAAAGGACACCTCCAATGCCAACGTCACTGGTATCTACTGCTATAATAAAAGGCTTCTGAAAATCTGGGAAAGTCAAAATGGGGTTAGTAATTAACACTGATTCAAGTTTATTAAAAGATTCTTCACAATGATCCGACCACCAGAACTTTTTTCCTTTTTCTAATAAACTAGTAAGAGGCTGAGCAAGGTCTGAGTAAGGCACAGGATGAACACCGTCCTCCTTTCTCTGAAAAAAAAGGACACCTCCAATGCCAACGTCACTGGTATCTACTGCTATAATAAAAGGCTTCTGAAAATCTGGGAAAGTCAAAATGGGGTTAGTAATTAACACTGATTCAAGTTTATTAAAAGATTCTTCACAATGATCCGACCACCAGAACTTTTTTCCTTTTTCTAATAATAAACTAGTAAGAGGCTGAGCAAGGTCTGAGTAATCAGCGGTAATAAACCGTCATAGCCAGCACTCTTCTTACCTCTCTAACATTACCAGGCCTTTGCAAATTTATAATGGCCTCGAGATTATCTTGTTTCGGAGCCACCTAGCCTAAACCAACCTCATGACCCAGATAACAAACCTTGGCCTGACCCAATTTGCACTCAGCCAAATTAACAACTAACACTGCAGACCTAAGGGCCTCAAAAATCTTACGTAAACTTAGCATGTGGGTATCCCAGTCATTACTGTATACTACCAAGTATTCAATATAAATTTCCACTCCTTTTAAACCACAAATTACCCTATTCATGAGCCTTTGAAAAGTACATACGGCATTTTTCATTCCAAAAGGCATAACCTTACACTCGTATAGGCCAAACGGAGTGACAAAGGCGGATATTTCACGAGCTAGGTTGGACAAAGGAACCTGCCAATAACCCTTTAAAAGATCCAACTTAGAAATAAATTCGGCAAAACCAATCCAATCCAGACAATCATCTATACGAGGGAGAGGTAAAGAATCATTTTTTGTATGGGCGTTCACTTTACAGTAGTCCACACACATGCGAAACATACCATCTGTTTTCTTTACTAATACAATGGGAGAACTCCAGGGACTTATTGATGGTTGAATAAGGTTATGTTTCAACATATAGTCTGTCTCTTTACTGACCAAATCCCTCTTTACGGGGTTCATCCGGTAAGGACTCTGCTTCACAGGGGAAGCATCACCTACATCGTCATGACTTAAAATATTTGTCCTACCTGGAGCATCCTGAAAAAGATCTGAAAAGGAATAAATTAGATTAAGTACACATTCCCGTTTGTTAACATCTAAATGCTCTAACTTACTACTTAATATCTTCAAATTTTCCATATTTTTACCCAATGCATCAGAAGGAAACTGACACCCTAACTCGTCAGAATCCTCGGGAGACACATCCAATACCACAGACACAGGCTCAGATACTATTGCTAATGGATCACCTTGCTTACCAATAAAAGGTTTCAAATGATTAACATGATATATTCTACATTTACGGCTTGAACCGGGAGCTTCAATTTCGTAGTTAACCTGTGACAGTTTCCTCAAAACTTTCCAAGGGACCTTATATCTAGGTTCGAGAAAACTATATAGGTCCATACTCAGCACACAAACCAACTCTCCAGGTTCAAATGACCGTACCTTTACCTTTTGTCAAAATTGTTCTTCATTACTGACTGGGACCGTTTCAAGTTTTCCCTGGCAAACTTCCAGGCACTAACCACTCTTCCCTTCAAGTCTTCCACAAACCATTTCACATTTATTTCCTCCTTCCGGTTGGACTTGAGCATTTCAAAAACAATTTCCAATGGCCCACGGACCTTATGGCCAAATACAAACTCGAAAAGAACTACATCAGTGGAAGAGTTAGGATAATTTCTGATAGTAAAGAGGGCAAAAGGGAGGGCTTTGTCCCAGTCACTATCATGATCATAACAATGTTTCTTCAGGACAGACTTATGGGTCTGGTGGAACCTTTCCACCACTCATTGACTCTCCGGGTGATAAGGTACGCTAGTAACATGCTGAATGGACAGTTCAGCACACTTACCCCTAAATACCTTACTTGTGAAATTCGAGGGAGACCAAACCTGAAAAAAAAATCCATTAATTTTTCAAAAACAGCTTTGGAAGTAATATGCCTCATAGGTATAGCTTCAGGAAAGCGAGAGGCTCTATCCATGATAGCTAGTAAATATACGTAACCTGTTTCAGTTTGGATAAGGGACCTACCACATCAATTTCTAACTCAGAAAAAAGATCACCTATATCGGGTATGGGATGCAACGGGGCTTCAGGGATCCCCTGGTTTGGTTTACCCATAACCTGACAAGTCTCACACGCTATGATAAAGTGCATCACACTCAATTTAATTCCAGGCCACACAAAAATACCTAGCCAGACTATGAAAAGATTTTAACACACCGAAATGACTTGAAAAAATTAGTATGAGCTAACTCCAAAAAAAAGAATTTCTAAATATAGAGGGTACCACAATCTGTTCCATCCGACCAGTTTTATTCAAATTATCAGATGCAGGACGACTAAACCTATATAATGAGCCCTTTACAACTCCAAACATAGGTTTAGTCAGATCCTCAACATTGCCCAAATCAAAATTAAATTCATCCTTTTGAGCTTTAATAAAAGCAGCTTTATCCCAATCAAGTTTCATATTAACTACTTCATTAATACTACTCTTTACTGGCCCTGGCCTTAAAACATCTAACTCTACACTACTTAACATTAAGTCATCTTCACTATCTACATCAAGTAAATTAGCTGCTTGAGCTGCGGACCGAGTCATTTTAGCCACGGGACTAGCATTTACCGATAATGCAGGGAACAGCTCCCGTCCCTCACTATCCAGCATATCATTTCCCAGGATACCATCTATACCAGGAATAGGTAGACTATCCACCACAGCCAACTCAATGAGGCGATCATATCCTGGGAAAGACATGCAGACATTAACCAAAGGAGTGGACACAACTGAATCTGGAAAACCTATCAACAATACAAAATTTCCAGTATATTTCTTAAACCATTTAGAGACTTTGTCAGGACTAATGACCTGGCAGAACCAGTGTCCCTTAAAAACATCACCAGAACAACATGAGAGTCAAAAATCAGCTTTCAAGGCCACACATATTTGTCGTACTTGAGTCATGATTAGGGATTAGAAACAATAGCCTTGATACTATTTACTAAACTACTATCTACTGTCGGTCTGTCTACAGGACTATGGCTACTAACCTCTGACTTATCACTAACCAAGGCTACAGGACTTAGATTATTTCGCTCTAGGTACATCCTACGAGCATTACACTGGTTTTGAAAATGCCCTGGCTTGTTGCAACAATAACAACTTCCTTTACGACCTGAGCTTCTAGTCCCATTGTACCTGTTATTTCCCCCACTTGGGAAGTCTTTAGTAGCATAAATTTTAGGGGGAGGAGGACCTCCTTGGACTCTACCCACATCCCTATCACCTGAAAAAGATTTAAAATTAATATTATATCTCTTGGGGGTATGGGGAGTCGAAGAGGAGGTTTCCCCTCTCTACAACTACTAGGGAGCTAGACGATTGATTATTTAAAGACTTATAACTAAAACTACCGTTATCTATTCGATGAATCAATACAAACTCATCTGCTAGCTGAGCAACACTACTCAATTTCACACTTTTTGCCTCCTCCAGGTGAACTCTAAACTCCCTGCTACAGGCCTACTTAAACTCCTCAATGAGCAACAGTTCACGTAACGCGGCATAGTGCTAATCTGACGACTTTTCAGTCAGTCGCGAACTGTTCCTCCTTCATGCGGGCAAACTCCATGAAAGACTGTGCAGGGTGTTTTACATAGTTATGAAACCGGAGGCGGTAGACCTCCAGGACCAAGTCATAAGATTTTAAAATCAAGGCTTTTTCCTTCTGATAATCCCGAGCTACTCCCTCCCCCAGGTCATTATACACCTGCATTGCCTTGCCCACTAACCTGCACTTTATTAATACAGTCCACATTTCTGTGGACCAAGGCAATCGGGAGGCCACACGCTCAAATGCCTTGAAGAACTCAGGAACATCCTTTTCATCAAACACCGGCACCAACTTTAGTGCAGCACCTATATTAAACCTATCTTGGTAGTCCCTTTTAGGGGAACTTATCAAAAGGGTCCCCTGCAACGTAGCCATCTCTAGATTTAATTTCACTATCTCTAACTCATGACGCCTTACCCGTTTTTTTTCCTTGAACTTATTTTTTCAACTCTATCCGTTTACAAAAAAGGTTATATTCCTTCTCCTCCTTGGAATACCTAACGCATTAACAGGGGCCTGAGATTTTACAGGTACAAAATCAGGGGGTGGGGTGGTAAAAACGGATTAAAGGACATATTACCCGGAACCTGGGGAAGATTTGCTAGACCTTCGTAAATTATTACCTGCTACAGGAGAATCCTTGAACAAAATTAGGCCAGCCCTCATACTTACTTTGTCCTCTTCAAAACCCTCATTCGAACTCTCCTCACTATCACCTATTACCTCACTTTTACTCCCTAAATGTTCAGTTTCAGCTAACTCCTGTTTTAATTTATCCCTAAGTAAAACCAACATCTCTGCTCTGGTGTCCGCTGTTTTCCGGAGAACACCCAACAACTTAGCACATTCAACTAAATGTTTCTCACTTAGCAGGGGCAAATACTTCAGGCAATCAGCTGACCCGAAAAACTCAGCTGGATCAAAAATAAATCCCTCCATTTAGTTAAATAAAAAAAAAATATTCAGGAGAGAAAGGTAATGCTAAGAAAAAAAAATAAATATTGAAGATTCCACCCGCTCGTCACTCCACCGACCAAAATACTTGATACCCTTAGCTCCCTATCCAGTCACGGTCGTCAAATATGTCACGACCCTTGTCGGGTCGTGATGCAAGTTCTTATTGCAGGAATAGGGAGGACAGTGATGGTATTAATATCCCTCATAAAATTGGTCAGTGTTAAAGAAAACACCAGGGAAAACTTAACAATATTTATTAACAAAAATTTTTTGAAAAGCCAACCTTGTGACTACCTAACAATTTAACAACTTAACACTAAACAAATAACAATTAATGATTAACAAATAACTACATGAAAATTCTAACAATTAATAATTGACAATCAACACTTAACCATTAAAAACAAAATTCCTCAACGGGAAACAAAACACTGTCAAGGAGAGACAATCAAATAATAATTAAACACCCAAGAGGGTAAGCAACAACAACATTCACCGACGGAAAACAACACACTCTCAACTAGAGAGAGTTAAATATTTTAAATAATTACACACTAAACTTAACAAAACACTAAATACCTAAAAGTTTTCACACACTTTGAAGCTGGAGAAAAACAACGCCCACACCTCCAAATAAGGCAGCGTCTCCAACGGCACACTGCTACTGTAGGGAGTACAGCTCCGTAGGATCCCTCATAAAAGGGAGGAAATGGAGTCGCAATCTAACAAAAAATATTGATGGCTCCTACCTGGCAGCTATCTCCCTACATGACTCCACGAGCTCCAAGGCTCCCGCAGCTAACCCTGGGGAGGATGTGTCGACGGAGGGCGTCTCTCCCGAGTCCACCTCAAAGACGGGATTTCAGCGTCAGCTCTACGGACTACAAAAGAGAACACGCAAGAACTGCAAAACACTGCAGGTGGCAGAAATGCACCTTCAAAAGGCCGTAAGCAATATGTGGCGCAATCATCAAAAGGCTAAATAGCGAACAGCAGCCTTATTTCCTGGAAACCTTGGAGCTACGACTGTCTACTTTAGCGAACAAGTTCTTCAATGGTTAACATCGGTGTCTCTTTCCATCCAAGTTCTCAGAAAACACAAAAAAGAAAACAAAGCGTTAAACTAGAAACTTATGAAATATTAAATGAGCGCGGAGGAGGTTAAAGCAGAAAAACTTTAAATTTACGAATATACCCTTATAAACTAGAATTTTTACACTAATCTTACATGATAGAAATAAATGTAGAAACAAGGCTAATAAAAATCATATAGAAAATTACGTTAATTCATAGTAGATATATATATATATATATATATATATATATATATATATATATATATATATATATATATATATATATATATTCAAAATGTATATATATATATATATATATATATATATATATATATATATATATATATATATATATATATATATATATATATATATATATATATATATATATATATATATATATATATATATATATATATATATATATATATATATATACATTTTGAATATATATATATATATATATATATATATATATATATATATATATATATATATATATATATATATATATATATATATATATATATATATATAACGGATTTTGAGCGAAGCGAAAAATCTATTTTTGGGTGAGATGGCCATGTCGTCCTGATGGAAGTTCCTATAGGGTAGCTTCCTAGGGTATATTACAACTACGGCGATATTCCCAGAGAATTTACCCTAAGGTACCAGAATTCTAACTCCTGGAGCGAATATCCCTCGTGAAAGGGATATCGCGACATATCAGAGGACGTATTCTTGACACGCCACATGGCAATCTGCACCCCGAACAGAGATTTCGTCTCGCAGGGGGCAATTGGCAAGAAACGAATTCGGGAAAGAAAAAGGGGGAGCCGCTCCCAAGGCTCCCTATCTCCCGTTTCGTAAGCGTGCCTGGCGCCAATCCTGGCGCCATCTGTATTCATTGTAGCGTATACGAGGTGCTACAGATACTGTATGTAGGGAGTGGTCCTACAGCCCTTTCTTAGAAAGGCAAGGACGGGTCCATCAGGACGACATGGCCATCTCACCCAAAAATAGATTTTTCGCTTCGCTCAAAATCCGTTTTTTGGGCTCAAGCCATGTCGTCCTGATGGAAGTATACCAGAGCATTACTGTATCTGTGGATTCTCAGAACGTGCCGTACTCTCCGGAGGTAATTTTTCCCGGTCGACTAGACCTAAAGACCTAAGATGTTACAGTTATACATCTTTTCAACTAACTATAAACCATGTTAGAGCTTCCTGCCCCTTACAGGCAAGAGTCCTACTAGACTCTGGAAAAGTCTCGAAGAGTACATATACCTATGTATGAATACCAGGCAAGCTAATATAGTGGTCTCACCCTATATTCAGTAAAGCATAGTTTGTAAAAAACCACTGCGTCAATATGAAATATCGACCAATTTTCCGCACAATACTTGTATTGGACAAAGGTTTATATCCGCATAGGAAGAAACTAGTAAAACCGCCCTCGTCCCCTTATGGGACGGAGTCCTCCCGTTAAGAAATCATAAACCAATGCAACATAGCTTGCATAAAGGAACAATTCTATTAGAATTATCCCAGATAAGGTACATAGAATAAATGCTCAATTTTACCAATAAATTGACACAGGTGAAAGAGACGCAAGATTCTCAAGAACAAGTTTATTGACAGACAATAAATAGACAGGTTAACAACAATTATATATATATATATATATATATATATATATATATATATATATATATATATATATATATATATATATATATATATATATAAAGAGGATATCCCAAAACTTTAAGCATAAGTATGATAGTAAACAGAACTTGTTTATCTGAAAGAAAAAACATTAAATGCCACTTTTTTAAGATACCGAGGTATCAAGTCATAAAAGTCTGTATTACAAATCAATCACATTAGCGTTAGAAACGCTCGGCACACATGTCTGCACTTATGCTAGGTTCACCTTTGGAAAGGGAACAGTCTATATGGGCAACTCAGTGTCCTCATTTAGTTTGTAGTACAGTATGTAACTACACACTCACCCTGGAATTAATCGTCCCAATTAAAGCCACTGTTCCTCGCAGAGTTAAACAGTAGGGTTAACGACGCGACCCACTGCTACCACAGATCTCTTTAGTTCCTCTACTTGCTTCGCATAGTGGCGAAAGAACACTCTGGAAGACTTCCAGCCAGTGTATGAACGGAGATGTTCAAAATCCATACACTTAAAGAAATTTAAGGATGAGGCAACTTTCCTCGGATCGTGACCTGCGGGTGTACTGTCAGGATCCGCTCTGCGAATAAAATATGTGATTTTCGCTCTGAGTTGATTCAGAGATAAATTTGAGCCTGATGTTTCTCCCCTGAATAGTTGACCACCCTTGAAGTCTGAAGTTCTACGAAGATAGACCTTTAGGCATTCTACTGGACATAGAGATGCATCTTCTTTCAGAGGGCAGATTCTCCAGGGACCCCACCTGTTGGTGGGTAACTCATTCTTGGCGAGAAACGTAGGATCCGGAAACAGGTTCAGTTCTCCCCCATCCAGGAACTGAACACGACCTGCCTCTCTCGAGAGGGCTACGATCTCACTAACCCTGGCCCCGGACGCGAGTGCAAATAGGAAAATAACTTTTTGTGTCAAATCCTTTAACACACACTCTTCATTGCTCAACAGAGAAGCGAAATGAAGAACTTTGTCTGAAGACCATGAAATGGGCTTTGGAGGTGCTGAAGGTCTGAGCCTAGCGCAGGCTTTCGGAACTTTATTAAAGATCTCGTTAGCGAGGTCGACCTGGAAGGCATATAGAATGGGCCTTGTCAAAGCAGACTTACACACTGAAATCGTGTTAGCTGCCAACCCTTGACCATGGAAGTGGATGAAGAAAGATAAGCAGAAGTCTGTCGAGATTTCCTGCGGACTCTTCGCCTTGACAAAAGCCACCCATTTTCTCCAAGATGACTTATATTGCCTTCTAGTAGATTTGCACTTATATTCCTCTAGGAAGTCTATGCTGGCTTTCGAAATCCTGAAACGCTTTCTCACCGCTAGGGAGAGAAAATCATGAGCTGCAGGGTCCGGGTTTTCTGTAATGAAGCGCAGACAGTCGACTTCTGGACTCGCTGGGTCAGAACTGGATATGGTAGCGGCAAAAACTTCAGCTGTAGTTTCAATGCCAAGGGGAACCACACGCTGTTCGGCCACTTGTGGGCCACTATTGCCGCTACCCCCTTGAAGGATCTCAGTTTGTTGAGGACCCTCAACAGAAGGTTGTGAGGAGGGAACAGATAAATCCTGGACCATCTGTTCCAGTCGAGGGACATCGCGTCCACTGCTTCCGCTAAGGGGTCCTCGTACGGGGACACGTACAGGGGCAACTTCTTGTTGTCTTTCGTCGCAAAGAGGTCTATCTGCAGTTCTGGGACTTGATTCAGAATGAAGGAGAATGATCCTGAGTCTAAGGACCATTCCGACTCTATCGGTGTGAACCTGGATAGAGCGTCCGCTGTCACGTTGCGGACTCCTTGAAGGTGAACTGCCGACAGGTACCACTTCTTCTTTTCCGCCAATCGGAAAATGGCCAACATCACCTGGTTGAGAGGTGGTGACCTCGACCCTTGTCGATTCAAGCATCTCACAACTACCCCGCTGTCCATCACCAACCTTATGTGGATTGAGTGACGCGGGGAGACTTTCTTTAAGGTAAGGAGCACTGCCATAGCTTCTAGAAAGCTTATGTGAAAGGTCTTGAATAGCTTGGACCAAGTCCCCTGGACTTATTTCCGATGAGAGTGACCTCCCTATCACTCCTTTGAGGCGTCTGAGTGAATCGTCATCGACGGGGGAGGTGGCTGAAAAAGAACCGACTTCTTTAGATGTCTGGCTTGGGACCAAGGCCTGAGAAGAGTACGTAGCCGAAGCGGAACTGGTTTTCTCAGATCTCTTCGCGCGTTTGATGCATAACTTCTCCAAACTCCGGTTGCATCCTTTAGCTGTGCTCTTAGCACTGGGTCTGTCACCGAAGCGAACTGGAAAGAGCCCATTACCCTCTCCTGTTCGCGTCTTGATATCCTTTCGGAATCTAGAAGTCTCTTGACAGAACCCGCTATCTCCTTCCTTTTCTTCTCCGGGATGGAGAAACGGTGTGACAAAAGGTCCCAGTGGATTCCCAGCCACTGGAACTTTTGAGATGGAGAAAGTCGAGACTTTTTTCTGTTGATCTTGAAGCCTAGGTACTCTAGGAACTGGATCACTTAACTAGAAGCTTGCAAGCATTCTGTCTCGGATGCTGCCCACACCAACCAGTCGTCCAGGTAGGCTACTACCTGAATTCCCATTAGGCGTAATTGTTTGAGAGCTGCGCTCGCAAGCTTCGTGAAAATCCTTGGGGCTATGTTTAGCCCGACTGGCATGGCTCTGAAGGCGTATAGTCTTCGTTGTAGCCTGAACCCTAAGTAGGGGGAGAGTCGACGACTGATTGGGATGTGCCAATAGGCGTCTGACAAGTCTATAGAGACGGAGTATGCCCTCTTGGGCAGTAAGGTCCTTATGTGTTGCAGTGTTAGCATTTTGAATTTGCAATTCACTATGAACTTGTTGAGTGGCGACAAGTCCAGAATGACTCTGAGCTTTTCCGAGTCTTTCTTGGGAACACAAAACAGCCTCCCTTGGAATTTGATGAACTTCACCTTTCGGATCATATTTTTCTCAAACAGTTCTTGAACGTACTCCTCCAGAACGGGGGTGGAGTGTTGGAAAAACCGAAGGCACGGGGGTGGAGTGCTGTACCAGCTCCAGCCCAGTCCATTCTTGAGTAGGCTGTGGGCCCAGGGATCGAAGGTCCATCGATCCCAAAATTTCAGAAGTCTCCCTCCTACCGGTATCATTTCACTTGGACTGCCGTCCTGAAGTCTTGCCTCCCAGACCACGACCACCCCTGAATCCCCTTCCCCTTGAGGGGCGCCTAGACGAGCCTCTGGCTGCTCCTCTAGGCTTTGCTCGAAAGGAAGAAGACTGCCCTTCGAACGTTGGGGTGAATGCCGTGGACTGTGTCGACACAGCCTGGGGTATCCACTGAAAAGTGGTCGGGGTTTGTGCCACCATCTGGGGCACTGGAGGCAATGGCAATTGCAGTTGCTGTTGCTGTCTAAGGGGTTTGGCTGGCCGAGACGGTAGCCTAATCCTCATAGTCTTCCTCTTTGGTTGAGGACCCTCATCCGGGGAAGACTTTCTTATGATAGCCAGGCCCCACTTCTGGAGAAGGTTTCTATTCTCCACGGCGGCCTTATCAACAACTTCTTTGACCAAATCGGTAGGGAAAAGGTCTTTTCCCCAAATGTTGGAGGAGATTAATTTCCTTGGCTCGTGCCTCACCGTAGCCGCGGTGAACACGAACTCCCTGCAAGCTCTCCTCGCCTTGACGAAGCCATGAAGGTCCTTCGTCACTGTGGCCAGGTGAGTCTTAGCCACCACCATGAACATTTCATGGACCTTGAGGTCACTTGCCTTCGTCTCAAGAGTAGTCTGAAGAGACATTGAGGCAGCCAGTCTTTCTTTTGTTTCGAACTCTCTTCGCAAAAGAAAGTCAGACAGCTTAGGGAGGTCCTCGCCGAACTGACGTCCGGCAATATCAGCCTCCAACTTTCCCACTGAGAACGTAAGATGGACGTCCTTCCAGTCTTTGTGGTCCATAGGCAGGGCCAGCGACAAGGGTTTACACTCCTCCAGGGAGGGGCAAGGCTTGCCGGCCTCGACTGCTTTTAGTACAGCCGCAAACCCTTTCTGTAAAAAGGGGAAGGCTCTAGCAGGAGAGGACACAAAGGAAGGGAGCTTCTTGCTCAATGCAGCTACCTTTGAGTTAGAGAAGCCCCTCTCTTTCATCGAGGATGAAAGTAGAGCTTGAGCCTTAGCATGGTCCATCACTATGACCTCTTCGGCTCTGTCTCCTCCACTGAAGCTGGTTCCTTCCTCAGCCGGACATAACAGTCCGGATATGATGCCTTGCTGGGCCAGAATTCCACCTCCTCTAGGGGAACTGAGCCCAGCTTATCCGAGATGACGATCTTCCCAGTCGTCATCAGCATGTGCTCAGCATACCTCCATGGGTTAGCATCTGAGCAAAAGGGAAGGTCTTTCACATTGAGCCTTTTCTGGGGCCCATGTGATTCTGCAAGGCACTGCATCCGCAGTTCCATAGCAGCCGCCTTCTCCTGATTCTCCTTCTGCATTTGTTGGATCATTCCAACAATAGAAGAGAGGGCCTGTCCCAGCTCTACTGGGAGACCGGCCGATGTTGAGGGAATAGGCTCCGGAATCTGAACCGGAGTAGCCGACACCTCGTCGACCTCTTCCTCTACGACGTCCGGGGCTTGAACTTCATCCTGGCCTTTTGCCAGGAGGTCTTCTTCCAAACGCTCGTCCACGTCAGACATCCTGTCATCTAACTGGATGTCTTGCATCGCGACCGCGACTTCAGCATCCACCTGGATCTGACTTTGGGGGATCTCCTCTTGAGGCTGGGGAATCACTGCATCAGCTGATGCCTTAGGGAAAAGATACGCCCTCATCTTCTCACTTGGAAGATAAGGGCCAGAGGTGTTCTTTTGGAAGCCCCTTACCCAGGTACGAAGCTTCTCCCTTGCTATATCCCTTGATTCCGCCGTCCTAGGGGAATCAAAGGCCTCAGTAATCAGGTTAGTGCACACAGTACATACCTGAGGGTCCCAATACTGGAGATCATCCTTGGAGACAGCGCATGCTGCGTTTCTCCTACAAAACTCATGTCCGCAGAGGTTCTAGCTGCAGACGTTGCAGAAAACATTTCCGCACTTCGGAGGGTCCTCCTGTAAAGAGAAGAAATTTCCATGAGTATCAAGTGAACTATATATCACTGGATATGCATAGTATAGCATAACAATTCAGAAAGGAAAGACACACACTTGTGTTTCCCTCACAACCCATTGTTGCAGCCTTCCAGATAATAAAATCAAATGGTTAATCTCTTCTAGAGTAACCAATGCAAAGTTTCCAGAGGAAACAGGTGGAGCTCACACATAAGCAATGATTTTAAAATCCTGGATAATAGACAGGAAAGAACTCACTTTCCTATCTGTAGGGCAACAGCAAAGGACTTGTGCAAGAAAACACAAAAGTGTTAGAACACACAGTGCTGTACCAAAACCCATACTATAGTTTTCTCCTTACAGTATATGTTATACTGAAGAATACTGGTACAGTGTAGGAGGTTACGTGCCGGCCGGCACACACCATAACTAGCTTTAAAGTATACTACTTAACAGCTATAAGGCGGCAGAACGCTGGTTCAAATGCATGTGCCGGCTGGCAGTAACTGCCGGCCGGCAACAGCCAATGTCGCCCGGCAATGACTGCCGGCCGGCAACTACACAATTTAATACCCGGCTGCCGGCCACACTCTTGGTGACCGGCAGACATGGGCTGACATTAGCCGGCCGGCAAAGTTACAGGACCGATGCCAGCCGGCAGCAAAAGAACCAGAGGACTACAACCGCCCGGCTGCCGGCCTCATAGGCCGGCAGCCGGGTCGGGTACAGCACTAGAAGAAAAACAGAATGGATGCCGGGATAAGAGTGTACACTACCTCTAAGCCCGGCAATCTGAAAGAGTGCATATAAGGAATGGGAGAATCTAATTCAGGCTTCCTGACCAATGCCGTCTGACTCTGCAGGCCGGTATGGATGAGGGACCAAGGGAGGTCCGGGCAGCACTCAAAACAGAAGACCCTTGCCGGCTGGCAGAGCTCCCGGCCGGCAAGGGGCTGAGTCAATTCCACATCCTAACCTATTTTAGGTCCAGATGTAGAATGACGTACAGTACTGTAATGGCTAGGCCATTACGGAGATAGAGGGGGAAGGGACAAAGAGGGTCCTACCAACCTTGCTTTAGTGACGGATCACCCGCAGCCAAGAAACTCATCTTAGCCTAAGGGAGATCCAAGGGGGGAGGCCAGCAATACTTGCCAGCTCCCAGAGCAAGGAAGGTGTTGCTACTCCCAGGGGAAGAACCTTATCCTCCCCCGAAAACAGCAACAAGGACTAGTCTGGTAGATAACAAAAGAAGGAATCATATCGTACAGAAACCATCGGTAGTGACCTAAGGAGGCTAAGCCACCTCTGTCTGTGTCAGGCCAGCGAGGGAGACTCTACCCCAAGCCAGACAAACACAGACTCAGACTAAAAAACTCTGTTGTTCTGTCCCTCTTTGAACCAGACTTACTGGAACAGGAAGGTACAGTAACACCCCAGTATAGTTTTATCGAAAATTAATTCAGAAAAACCACTTAGGGATAAGCCCAAGGCTTAAACAGAGGGAAAGGGATTGCATACCTTCTCTGAAGAAAAGAAAGCAACCGGGGAGTATGAGAAATTATACTAAGGCTCCATAAGCAACTTAGCCTAGGCACCAAGAGAATCGATTACCTAAATCACCGAAACTCACTCGTATACTATCTTGGAAATATTCCACATAATCTTAAATGTATAAAACATAGCCTAAAGCTTCAATAAAATTTTAATACACTCGGAAAAACCAAAATCATGCATGAAGTACTAGGACCAAACGACTAGGCTACATGGCCTAGCGTAGGCCAGAATGGCGAATACTTCGCCAAAATAATACTAAGCACGAAAGGAAATCCTATGTGATGCTAAATAGCTAAAATTTATTAAAGCAAAACAACCAGGAAGGTCCCTCTGACTAACTAAACTTATACCTAGCGAGCGACAGCGTCCATGACGCCTCCGGTAGGCTACGGCTCTTGTAACAAAGATTAAACCTATTAATCCCTCAAAAATTTACCAAGAGCCTACATTTATACATAAAAGACATGGTACTCAACTTATCAGAAGCCGACAAAGTTGGAGAAGCCATGAAAAGCAGAATAAATCCAAGATTTGCGAGAAACACAGGAAAAAACACCGAGTTGTTAAGCTACGCAAAAAGGAATACAGATGGCGCCAGGATTGGCGCCAGGCACGCTTACGAAACGGGAGATAGGGAGCCTTGGGAGCAGCTCCCCCTTTTTCTTTCCCGAATTCGTTTCTTGCCAATTGCCCCCTGCGAGACGAAATCTTTGTTCGGGGTGCTGATTGCCATGTTGGCGTGTCAAGAATACGTCCTATGATATGTCGCGATATCCCTTTCACGAGGGATATTCGCTCCAGGAGTTAGAATTCTGTACCTTAAGGTAAATTCTCTGGGAATATCGCCGTAGTTGTAATATACCCTAGGAAGCTACCCTATAGGAACTTCCATCAGGACGACATGGCATGAGCCCAAAAATATATATATATATATATATATATATATATATATATATATATATATATATATATATATATATATATATATATATATACATAACCAGATATATATGTATATATATATATATATGTATATATATATATATATATATATATATATATATATATATATATATATATATATATATATATGTTTATATTCGTATGTATATATATATATATATATATATATATATATATATATATATATATATATATTTATATTCGTATGTATATATATATATATATATATATATATATATATATATATATATATTCGTATGTATATATATATATATATATATATATATACACACACACACATATATATATATATATATATATATATATATATATATATATATATATATATATATATATATATATATATATAACCGTCTTTCCTTATTTGTAAGTATAGTTTTTCGTAGTGCAGGAAATCATACTACCAAATAAGTTAAAGTTCGTGTGTTCGTGGGTAGGTGGCACTGCTCACGGCACGACATTTAAATTTAGTCACTCTAATTTCAGCGGGCCTTCTTTGCGTTGTATCCCTTCCTACCTAATGAAGTATTGAAAAGCAAATGTGAATGACATTTCTATACCTAGTTCATATAAACTCTTCAGGTAATAAATGTTTTGCAGCGAAATTTTGGTAATAGAAATCATCAAAAGATATTCAGACATACATTAGTTTGGAATAATATTTCATGTCTAATATGAAATGCTAATGAAAAAATATAAATTTTCAAAACATTTATAAAAAATATTCTCTCTCTCTCTCTCTCTCTCTCTCTCTCTCTCTCTCTCTCTCTCTCTCTCTCTCTCTCTCTCTCTCTCTCTCTCTAAACTATGAGAACATTTATAGGTTTTGAAATTATATTATTGTTATTTGATTATTATATGCTTGAATAATTTCCCATTAGAATGGTTTTTAAATCAGTGAAGAAAAATAAGAAAATTAGAACTTATGCGGTAATTAGTAATTTCCATCTTCATAAACGAAAAAATTTGCCATTTTTTTTTATAAGAAAGTTTCTCAGAGTTGCTATCATATATGATATGAAATGTGCTCAATTATAAGAAGCTCAAAGTATGATATGTTAGCTTAAGCGCCATGCATCAAACAGGAAATGCAATTCCCCTTCCAGTTCAGTTAGGTCGTAAATCAATCAGAATATTCAGAACCTTTTTTTTTATTTTAAATCTGACTGCTGGGAATTTTTCCCAAATTGAAGAGGAATAGAAATTAGAGCGGGGCATATTTCACGTTCTTATGTTATGGGATATATAAAGTTATTTCTTTAAAAAAGATAAATCTGTTGTACAGTTCATATGCAAAAAGGATAGTAGGAAAACATTTCTTTATACAACAAACAAATTAATATAATCTTTCATGAGACGGTGACAAATACTTTGTGCGTTGGAAGACTATAACACAGGAAGAATATCCAGACTTATTGAAGTAAATTCTCAGTAAGTCTCATAATATTTTTCTCTTCAGTTTTATTTAATACTAAATAGAAACAACAAATAAAATATTATGGGAAATGCTGAGAAAAGAAAATAAGGATAATAACCAATATAGAAGTGCAAGATTACCAATAAAAATGTTTGAATAACAAGAATGAGAAACAAACAGAATACAAGGGAAAATATAAAATGCAATATTAAAGATAATATTTTACCGAATGTGGGATAAAGTATTGTTCTCTTCATTCTAGTTATTTAAAAAAAAATCCTTGAAATTCCTTATGCAGGAAGGTATCAAATTTTATTAAAGGGAAATAATAAGCTGAAAATAATTAGATCAAAAGGATGAAAGGACGAGAAATACTGTAAATTAAAGAGGTGATAGATTAAAATTTTATGTGAAGAAAGGATGTTCATTTATGTACTGTACATGTGTTACGAGAGAGAGAGAGAGAGAGAGAGAGAGAGAGAGAGAGAGAGAGAGAGAGAGAGAGAGAGAGAGAGAGAGAGAGAGAGAGAGTAGGTGTGTGTGTGTTCATGATTGCATAGACAAGCTCTACTGTAGATTGTCTGTAGTCTGGTTGTTTTAGACTACAGTTCATGTACACTACTGAATATGTAGCATACATTTCACGTTCAGTGAACGCAATCCTTAAGGCATAGTAACTTAGAGATTGCATGAAGTGTGATAGATTTTACTACATAGACCTTTGTGAGAATTTGAAGTAATTTTTGTTATCGCATTTTCTTTCTTTTGCGGTGAGATGAATATTCATACATTTATAGAAAAAGAGCTGGTAATAGTATCTTTACAGTATTGTTCTGTATACAAACTTTAGGCTAAGGCTTAAAACATTGCATTCGATTTCTAAAGCTGACCGACTAGTTTAAGCACACACCATTATCGTATTTAAAAAAACAATCATGATTTATAAAGGATAATTCCGTTTCAGTACAGCATTTTGATACTTTTTCTCAACTTTGGGTGTATTTCATCCACAAACAAATAGTGACTTTCTGCTCTATAACATGAGACACAAATAGGTGATTTGTTGCTATACCGTGATAGGAACCACGTGAAAACAATGTAGAACAGTACAGTGGTTAGTCAACCGAAGGTAGGCAATGGTCAGTGAGTTGGAGAATAAGTTCATGCAAAATTTAATTTTTAGATAAAAATTTTCAAGTTTCAAATCTATAAAACAGTTTTAGTACCAGTGCCAAGCATTCTATCAGAAGATTCATTAATATTTTTATTTTACGAAATATACGGATAACAACTTCCGAACTGTGGTCCATTTTTTCCTGTGTAAATGTACCTCTATCTGAGAAAATATCAATTTGAAATGTGAAACTAATGAGCTACAAAATGCTCTTGTGATTCAATGATCATTGATACCTTATATATGCAAATGAGACCAATAGCTCGAATGAAATATATATTTTGTTTTTCTTATTTTACAATAAACAGGGTGGTGAATTTTTGAACGCACCGATGCGAAACCTTTTTTGGGGTTGGGGGTTTAGGGTCAAATATATTATACACAATGACAACTGTTTTTTTTTCTTTTATGTGGAATGATTATTATCCATTAAAGAAAATAAGAAAGTATAGAAAATATAAATTACCTCTATCTTGCTTTTAGATATAGTGAGACTTTCCATAAACGTCGATTCCTGAGGTTTTGAAATCTTCACTTGAGGTTATGAATTTGTACCAACCGTGTGTCACACAATTGTACATGATAATTTTGTATATATTATGCTTGTATCTGCGCTCTTCCCTCGCACTAAAAAGAACCTGAATGATCATGTCTCCGGTTTGCTCTGTAACATTGTCTGTCTTTCGAACATGTTATGTCCTGTTGCCTTGAGGTTTTGTATATATAGGAGAGTGTTCCTTAATAAAAAACTCAGTTGATTGCTTCCTGCCTTTGAGTTCATAACCCTCTCTCGGCACCATCACATTGGTGACCCCGGAAGTCGACTCGCTCCCACTGCCTTCCACCCCCACCTCCCTCGCCCCTCCATCGTTGGTACTATGACGGACTCTACTACAGCAGTTGGCGTTGCGGCCGCCCCATTGAAACTCTCACCGTTCGCCAGCGAAGAGGCATTTGCTTGGTTTCAGCGCGCAGAAGTCCAGTTTCGCATCAACGGCGTGACTCGCTCAACCACCAAGGCCGATTATGTTCTCGCGGCGATACCTGAGGACGCCTTCCCGGAAATATCCGACTGGCTTTGTGAACAAGGAGACACCCCAATAGCGTATGACGCCCTCAAAACATACCTTCTGCAGCAGTACTCGCCGTCGCCAGCCGCTCGTGTAGCATAGCTTTTTCAGCTCTCGCAACAACCGTTGGGGGACCAAAGGGCTTTGCTTGCCCTCAGGGAAATGACCAGTATCGCTCGCCTTCAACCTGCCGCAGACGGCTCTCCTCGTGAGGTGAACCTACTTCGTGCCCTTTGTATACGCCATTTACCCGGACCTATACGCGCTGCCATACCCGATGTCGATAGTTTACCCATAAAGGACTTGATGACCAAAGCCGACGCCCTTATGGACAGCCACTTCAAGACCTCCATCAACGCCTCCACCCCTGACGAAGAGGATGCCTATTCAACGTCAACTGAAGGTGACATGAATGCCGTAGGACATTCATGCCCACACCGTGACGTGCCGAAGCAGAGACAAAGCCGCCCACCACCCACCAATCGCTCGCGCCCCAACAAACGACTTCTACAGCCACTTACTACCTCCCATCCGCCGCAGTTTTGCTACTACCACTTCAGATTCGGGGCAACTGCGAAGAAATGTGCCGAGGATTGTCAGTGGCCAAAAAACGTGTAAGTAGGCCATCGCTCGTGGCGGTGGCCTCCCGTGTTTCTAATCTTTTCTTTTTACAGGATGCAGGAACGGGCGTGCGATTTTTGGTAGACACGGGTGCTTGTCGTTCTCTTTTGCCAAGGAAACTCTTCAAGACACGACGTAGTCTGTCTACATCTGCCGACGTCCGCTTGGTAGCTGCCAATGGATCTGCGATACCCACCTACGGTTACGAGAACCTCACATTATCGTACGGAAACGGTAAATTCAATTGGAAGTTTCTCGTTGCTGACGTCACCATGCCAATCCTCGGTGCGGATTTCCTCTCTCATTTCCACCTTCTGGTCGATGTCGCCCACCGACGATTGGTCAACGCAGACTCGTACTTGTCGACACCTCTTCAACCCGCTCCCTCTAACCTCGCTCTCCACATTAGCGTACCCACGGATGCCTACGCCCACCTCCTCACGTCGTACCCGGAATTTTTCCGTCCAGAACTTCGCCAAACGCCCATGGTTCCTGCCAAGCACGGTATTTATCACCATATCAAGACGACGGGACCCCCAGTCTTCGCAAAATTCAGACGTCTGGCACCGGAACGATTGGCAGCCGCCAAACAGACGTTCGCCGAAATGGAGGATATGGGCCTTTGCCAAAAGGCCTCCAGCCCATGGTCGTCACCCTTACACATCGTTCTGAAGAAAGACGGCTCCCTCCGTCCGTGCGGGGATTACAGGCGCCTGAACATGCAAACAGAACCGGATCACTACCCCCTCCCAAACATTGCCGACGTGACCTCCTACCTGCACAAAACAAAGGTTTTCTCTACGCTCGATCTCCTGAAGGGGTATTATCAGGTGCCTATGAACCTAGAAGACATCCCCAAGACTGCCATCACCACTCCGTTTGGTACATACACCTTCGATTACTCCTGTTTTGGCCTTCGTAATGCTGGGGCAACGTTTCAACGTCTCATGGATGGCATCTTAGGGGACCTCCCTTTCTGTGTATGTTATGTGGACGACATACTTGTGTTCTCCTCCTCAAAAGAGGAACACCTCCGTCACCTGCGCATCGTGCTCGACCGCCTGCAACAAAACGGCCTTGTAGTCCGGTACGACAAGTGTACCGTGTGTCACACAATTGTACATAATTATTTTGTATATATTATGCTTGTATCTGTGCTCTTCCCTCGCACTAAAAAGAACCTGAATGATCATGTCTCCGGTTTGCTCTGTAACATTGTCTGTCTTCCGAACATGTTATGTCCTGTTGCCTTGAGGTTTTGTATATAAAGGAGAGTGTTCCTTAATAAACAACTCAGTTGATTGCTTCCTGCCTTTGAGTTCACAACCCTCTCTCGGCACCGTCACAACTTATTCAACCGTGTTTGTATGTATTACTTCACTGTCATTGTCTGGACGCAGTAATTATATAACAGCATGATTAAAGTCCTCCAATGATTACCTTCTGAGTAAATGTATATTTGCACAATAACCAAAATTTATTAATCGCTTTAGTTTACACATATCTTAACTTTAGCAACATATGATTAAATCTGAAGCAAAGATAAAATATATAACTGAATAACATAAAATATATAAAAAATACCCTTTACTGATTTATCAATAGTAAGATAAAAGGGAAATGTTGTATATTCTCTCTCTCTCTCTCTCTCTCTCTCTCTCTCTCTCTCTCTCTCTCTCTCTCTCTCTCTCTGGCTGTGTGTGTGTGCGTGTGTGGCTTGATCTAAGCTCTATTCATTCTATGATGGAGACTTCTACAGTACCTCTTATTTCATTTATTAACTTTATTCATCGCAGATATGAATATAGCTTACGTAACATATATCCTTTATTGAAAATATTGAGAGGTTCTTTCATAGCCAGTATCGATATTCCCTATGCGAGACTTGAAATCTTTTTACAAAGAAAGCGGACTTATATGCAAAATCTGTCCCGTTCCCTTCTTGCCAAAACGTGGGTCATCAAGAGGAACATTGCATATAAGAGCTTTTCCGATGGATGTCATTCCCTGAATAGTGGGTATTCTCTTCAGATTTGTTTTTCTTCATTTGTCTTTTAAATCAATTTGAGTTGCATTTCTTGCAAAGTTGTATAAATAAATACTTTTATAGCAATTCCGCTCAGAGCGTGATTCCATTATCAATAATATTTTCAGTATTGATTCATACTTTCATAGATTATATCATTTACTACTTCGTTTTCAGACCTTTAATGTCCAATTTGGACACATTTTTCGCTATCGGTACAAGTTTAATGAACACAGCCTGTGTTACGTGTATCACAGCTTCTGCCATCAGCTAATAGGAGTACACTTTAGGTCTGCGCTTAGCTAATTAGAGCTTGCTAGTGATTGAACATGCATGAGACGCAATGGCGTTAAAAATTAGTGTGATTAAGTCATCCGGCACCAACATGTGAGTTGAATTGGTCCTGATCTCTGCCATCCTGTATGACCATTAGGTGAAATAAATCTATGAAAACCTAACATAGAATATATAATTGATTATTTTTACATGGTGGATTCTCCACGAATGTGAGATAAAGTCTTTTTTTCTTCATTCTAGTTACTTAAACTAAATGACTTTTAATATATTATGCAGGGAAGTATATAATATTATTAATTAATTAGATGAAAAGTGTGAAAATATGGAAAATACTGCAAATTTCAGGGATTTGTCCCCAACTTTTCGGAAACCATGATAGTCCTAGACGGGCCAGCCACTGGAACCACAAATATTTTGGCTATTGTCGGAAAGGCCAACTCACCATGATGGCAGAAAAAAATCATGGTATACATTTAGATTGGGTTATTCCTGATTATATTGGATATATTAGTAAATTCATTACGCTAGTAGAGTCTAGTGATATATAGTGTTTTCTGGTGTGTTTTTCATATTGAAAATGGAGTTTATAAGGAAACAAATACTGAAAGATATTTGTTTCACATAAGGCATTACCGTGGTCATCGGGGTGCACATTTACATTGAAATAATATTAGTTTTAGTTGATATGTTACTATAGCATAGTGATATATTTTGCTTAATAATTTTATTTTATTAGGAAATTAGTTTATAAAGCAAAAAGGAACTTCTTACATAGGTCTTCATTGTGGCCCGTAGGGCGTACATTTACAACAAATTACGGAGAAGTACTCAGTCTATTTCTGCAAATATGTTATAAATAGGCTTTTTTTCAATAGCATATACTAAGTTTGCCTTTCTTTGGCAGCTTTGAGTGCCTGGCATTTCACTGATAAATGTTCTGCATAATTACTTGATTTTGTCAGAGGAAAACCATACCTGGATGAGACGCTGAATGAGGGCTGGTTCCGCTGTAATGGAAACTTTGTGTATTTTATCTTTTATCAGAGACCACAAACTCCTAATAGGGTTCATATCTGGAGAATTTCCAGGCCCTGGCAGAAGTTAAACACCACTTCTTGACTGATCGGGCAGTGTAAAAAGAAGGGGCTTAATCTTGTTGAAATATCCATGGACTCTCGGCAAACCATTCCCTTGTTTGAAGTAGTAAACAATTTTGCAACAGATCTATGCACTTTGGCCAGGAACTAGCAGCCCGTTGAAATACTACCACTAGAGAATAATTGTATCCTTTGACTGTCCAGAGAGTAATACATTATATCCCTGTCTCCGGTTACGGGTTATTTTTTCTTTGCCTACACATACACCGAATAGTCTGGCCTATTCTTTACAGATTCACCTGACAACAATGAGATTACCAAACACTTCTTCACCTAAAGGGTTAATCACTGTACTGTAATTGTTCAATTCAATTTCCTCTTGGTAAGGGTAGAAGAGACTCTTTAGCTATGGTAAGCAGTTCTTCTAGAAGAAGGTCATTCCAAAATTAAATCATGGTTCTCTAGTCTTGGGTAGTGCCATATCCTCTATACCATAGTCTTCCAGTTTCTTGGGTTAGAGTACTCTAGCTTGGGGGTACACTCGAGCACACTATTCTATCTTATTTTCTTTTTCTTCCTCTTCTTTTTTATAAATGGTGTGTTGGGCAGGCTTAATAGAAGGGCCATGGATGCCTGGTGGTTTATCAAGAGGTTGTTTATTCCTTATCTGATTCTTTTTCTTCTCAAAACCATCCTTACTGTGTCCCTTCAGTTGAAGTGTCTATCCTGGATGGTATTTAGCCTTGAATTGGGTATCGGCTACTCCATGTTGACCAGTTTTTCAGACTTTTTTCAATAGTCTATGGGTTTGATCAATCACTTTATTTATATTTCTGTACATATTATTTTTGTTATAATTCTTGTTAATCTAGTTTTTAGGTATGTTGTCCCTTATTTATTACCTTTACTTCTTATGCTGTCTGGAGACATTGAGCGCAATCCGGAACCAGTTCGTCCTAGATTTCATCAATGACATCTACTGTATTGCAATACTCGTGGTCTTCCTGCAAATATTCATGACCTTACAGTTGCATCTAGACAGTATGATATACTTTTGTGCTCAAAAACCTTGGTTTCTAATATGAGGCACTCATCTGAGATCCTTATAACTAGTTTTAAGAAGCCAATAATGTTGAAACGTGATGCCATCCCCTGGAGCAGGGGAATAGCAGTGTATTTCAGGATTGAGTACCCTGCTTCTCATAAGTCCTTCTATGAATGTGGATGTCATGAGATTCAGGTAATAAAAGTTTGTGGCAGACATAACAACTTTTATTTGTGTTCGATCTTCCGGAATCCGGACATGGATGATTCTATCTTCGGTTTTCTTATCATTATGGCTGAGATACAATATGATAAAAAGGCTTCTTTTGTCTTTATTGGTGATTTCAATGCTCACCATAAGGAGTGGTTAAGTTCTGTCTCTCCTACCGATCACCATGTCTTGAGATATTTAGACTTTACCTCTGAATCAGGCTGTGAGCAAATCATAAGTGAAGGTACTCACAGTTGTGGTAATTGTTTGAACCTCGTATACACTGACTCCCCTGGCGTTATAACAAGTAAGGCTGGTTCTCCAGTCGGGACATCTGATCATACCTTGATTTCAATAGCAATGAAGACTAAGCAGCCTGTCCCTGATGTATCATACTCTTGTAAAATTTATATGAAATCTCAAGCACACTGGAATGGGATTTTACATGATCTTATGTGCTTGAAGTGGTCACAATTATATAGTAGTGTTTATCCTGTTGTCCCTTTGAATGAAAATCTAGTCTACATAACTGATAGGTGCATCCCTTCTTGTGTGCTAATGTTCAGAGTCAAGGACAAGCCGTGGTTCAATGATGATTTTAGATGTGGTTATTTGGAGAAGCAGGAGGCCTATCATCTTTGGAAGGGTAACAGATCAGAATTGACCTGGAATAATTATACTCACCTTAGAGCTATTGCTCAGAGAGTTTATGCTTCAACTGAAAAGGAATACAATTAAACCAGATGGCTTAATCACTCACTGTCCAAAGGAAAAGGCAACCCTGTTGGCTGATGTTTTTGACAGTAAACAGTGTAATGAAAAACTTGAACTTCCTCATTCCTGTTTTCCTGAGGCTAAACTAATTAGTGTTCCTTCTCAATCTCGGGAAATTAAAGCTCTGTTGATGGACCTTCATGCTTATGAAGGTGTAGACCCAAATGGTATTTTTCCTTTGTTTATTAGAAAGACTGCAGATTTCTTAACTCCAAAGATATCTGTTATTTTGCGCAAGCTAGCAAGTAGAGGCGCTTTTATCACTTGTTAGAGATTTGGTAATGTTACTCCTCTAAGTAAATGTGTTTTTGGTAGCTGAAGTCCAACTGATTACCACCCAATTTCCATAAATCCCATATTATCTAAAGTCTTTGAACGTGTTTTGGCAAAACATCTTAATAGGTTTGCTGAAGGTAATCATCTATTCCCTAGTTAGCAATTTGGTTTTCGTAAAGGCCTTGGATCATGGGATGCCCTTCTTACAATTTCCAATGCTGTACAGAAATCCCTTGAATGAAGTTTGAATGATTGGCCTAGATTTTAGTGCTGCCTCTGACTGTGTTAATCATGGGGCCCTTGTTTCCAAACTGAAACAGTTGGGAGTGGGTGGGTCGTTTCTTAGCATTATTATTGATTTTTTAAGGAATAGATTGCAAAGAGTTGTTGTTGATGGGCACCAAAGTAAGTATAGGAATGTGATATCTGGTGTTCCACAGGGTGTTGTTCTTGGCCCATTACTTTTCATACTATATACACATGACATGTTGTGGCGGGATGTTGCAAGAACAAGCCCCACACCCTGAATCACACCTACTGACAATGGTCCCACAACACAAACTTTCCCCTTACTTTATCAACTGGACTCTTGGACAGAAGGAAAATTTAAACAAAACATATCCTTAAAACTATATTTCTTAAACTAAAATAAATCAAACTATAAGCAATCAAAATAAACACTTAAAACTAATCAAAACTTAACACTATATATATATAAGAACCAAAACACCATTCATATAACCCCCCAAAAAACCCTAATAAATTTAAAATTAAACGTCACACCAACACCAATATTTGTTTATGTGTGGACCACTTTTTCCACACAAGGGCCAACAGTCATTAAAAGCCCAAACCCACAACTCTGCAGCAACCTTATCACTGTTAAATATTAGGATAGAGTATGTGTACTAGTTGGTTTGGGTTGTGCGCGTTATCCTCATCATCATCATCATCAAAATCATCATCATCGTCGTCAATCGAAATACAAAAAGCACAATCAAATCCGGTTCTTGAACACAATCCAGGTCATCTACAGTCGGTCAATCCACAAGAGCAGTCTAAGTATAATCGATTACAGGCCAGGTCAGCAACTAAAGATCGTCATTCATATCAATTTAATCTCTCCAAAGGAGGAATCACGGCCTGCCAAAATAAAAAGAAAAACACTTACGAACACTCCTACCTAACTGAACTATCGCACTATAATCAAAGATAAATAATAAATTGTTCCTATCATCCACAATCACTACAAGCAAAGATAAACAAAACTGTACTTACTTAGAAAATCAAAAAACACTTCCAACGCTGGTAAGAAAAATATATATAATCCAGCGTTCACACAACTGCCTTAAGCTGCAGTCAAATAAAAAAAGCATTCGCTCCGAAACATTCACCACTGTCGTAACCTAACTAAAAATGTAAACAAACAATCTCATTTGTACCAACAGTCTTTCTCACCACCAACGATCGATACACTAACTACTTTCGCTCGCTGACACAATCTCTCTCTCTCTCTCTCTCTCTCTCTCTCTCTCTCTCTCTCTCTCTCTCTCTCTCTCTCTCTCTCTCAGAGGATTTGGCAAAAACAAAAAATTAAAATAATACAAAAATAAATCCTCCATAATGTGGTTTGGCCTAGAAAACAAACTTGTTGTATATGCAGATGATGCTACTCTCTTTGCATCAATTCCATCCCCTGAATGAAGATTTGGGGTTTCTGAATCCTTTAATAGAGATCTAGCTAAAATTAGTTCATGGTGCAAATTATGGGGAATGAAGTTGAATCCTAACAAAACTCAAAGTATGATTGGAAGTAGATCAAGGACAGTGGCTCCTCAACATCGGGATCTCAGTATTGATAATGTTATTTTTTTTAACTTTGTTTAACTCTTCTAAAATTTTAGCTATGATTCTCGACAGCAAATTTACTTTTGAGAAACACATTAGGTCTGTGTCTCTCTCTCTCTCTCTCTCTCTCTCTCTCTCTCTCTCTCTCTCTCTCTCTCTCTCTCAGAGGATTTGGCAAAAACAAAAAATTAAAATAAAACAAAAATAAATTCTCCACATTCCTCTCCCCTTACTTTGCCAAATCCTTCTCACACAACACTTACATTATTTTTTTCATAACCCAGTCGCAGTCGGGAACGGGACCTCCACTCCGAGTAACTGGGCCCCCATATACTCTCTCATTCACTTCTTCCTTATCACAATTATTCGCTACATTAACACTATTCCTATCTAAATCCCTATCATCTAATATATCATGTACAATCATATCTACCTCGTTCTCATCTGGCCCTATAATTACACTCATTTCTGTAAACAGTTCATCCATTTCATCAAAAACATTCTCAACTTTAGTAAAAGATTCATTCATACTACTAATCATTCTCCTATCTCTCACTCTCGCATTCGTCATCCTTTCTTTTACATCACCTAAGGAAAAGCCACACACACTATAGGTATCATTCATACTCAGCCATGATTCATCTGTATTAACACATTTATCTTCCATACACACTTGCACATTTACACCCTTGTCATACTTATTTCTATTCTCACTTTTACTTATAAAATTTCCCCTTCTTTCATCTTTACTTAAAGCTCTTGTATTCTTCCTTTTCTTATATTCTACTAACACCAACTGTTTACCTTCCAGACCTAAGTCCTCATACATACTAGGTTCACCCTTGTTCCTTTTCAACCATTTACTCATCCCATTCTCTTGGATATACTCAGGTACCTCTTTCCATTTACGCAACTGGTTGTGGTGGGCCCTAATTTTTTCCACCATACCACCCACACACAACTTACCCAAAACGTAACTTAATCCACTCGAACCAACTTCTAACACCTCATAGGGACCTTCAAATTTATCACGCACCTTATTTACATTCATTCTACCCTTTTCAATTACTTCTTTCATCACTCTCTCACCAACTTTAAAGCTTTCAAACCTCCTATTTGCTTTCCTCCACACATCTCTATCATCCTCCAACACACCCAACCTTGGTCTTATTATCTTTTCAAAATTTAACACAAACTTACATGGAGACATACCCGTACTCTTATGCACTGTTGCATTGTAAGCCCACAACGCTCTACCAACATACAAATCCCAATCATTATCACATGTACTCATTCGCAAAATTTCAGTTAATGTTCTTACAGTCCTTTCAGCCAACCCATTCGCACTTGGCATATAAGGAGTCGAATACACATGTTCAATACCCCATTCTCTTAACATCTGCTCAAACTCCCATCCAACAAACTCAGGGCCATTATCACTTAACATTCTCACAGGCTTACACACACACATCGGCAACATCACTTGACCAACCATTCTTGCAACAGTCTCACTCCGTTTATCCTTGATGGGTATTGCATAGGTAAATTTACTCATGTGATCAACCATAACAATCATTCCCACATGTCTTCTCGCAGTCACAGGCAACGAAACACAATCAATCACAAACATCTCAAATGGTTCTTTCATACGTAATCTCAAAACAGGCGGATTAGCATGCACTCTCTGATACTTCCCTTTCTGGCAATCTTCACACGTAGTCGCTACATCCTTACATATCTGACTCAACCCAGGTGTAAACAATCTCTCACGCATGCATTCCCATAATTTATTCTTACCCATATGCCCATATCTGTCATGCACTAACATACACATACTTACTGCTGCATGCATTGGAAACACAGGAACATATATATCTTCATCCATTCCTTTATGTAGAAAATATACAATATTCTTACACACAATAAGTCTCTTACTAACTTTCTTATACACCTCTAAATCAGACGGCCATTCTTCTACCTCAATACTATTCAACATACATTCACGTAACCTTTTAATTTCCTCACATTCATCGTGCATTTCTTCCACCTCCTCTTTAGTCAGTAGATCATCCTCACTCCTCGTAATATCAACCATGCCAACAAAATTCGCCATAAATACACTATTATCTTCTATCACAACTACTTCACATCCATTCTTCAGAAGCAAACCACTACCAATATCAACTGATAAATCATGCAATCTTAAAAAGTCAATTCCTATCAAAAAACAACTAGGCATCTCATTCTCTCCCATTACAATAAAATTATGTTCCACCTCCATACTTCCCAGTTTTACTTTCAAACGCACTTCTTCCCAAACTAGCAAACTTCCTTTACCTATCCCATGAATTCTCACACTCGTACATTGCCGTTTCCCTTCCCAATTGTACCGCTCTATTTCCTTGATAACAGACATATTCACTAATGACACTTGCGCACCTGTATCAATTAAACTACAGTATTCATTCTCATTTATACCCACATACGTCATCATTCTTCCTTTTACACCATGCATACAAATGTTTACTCTTCTATCAATAGGGTCATCCTTATCACACCCATGGTCATCTTCGCTATCTTCTATGCTCATACCCCTCTGATTCAAATCACTCGGACAATCCTCCTTCTTACTCAACAACTTGCAACATCTTTCATTACATTGTAACCTCAATATATACTCCCTTTCAGTCTCTTTATTTGCTCGGTACTGCATCGGACGATTCCACCCAAAATACAAATAAACAGTGACACCATATAACATACTTACTACCAACAATACTTTTGATAACAATTCACCCTCAAGCATACTATCCTCCTCCTTATATGCCATTTCTTTCGATACTTCATTCCTAACACTCATTCTAAGCTCATCTATACTAGCAGGTATATCCCTATTCAAACCCTTCAATTTAACCTTATTTAACCCACACAAAATACATTTATACACCATGTCATCCCCTTCAAAACTTTGTACCACCATTAAATCTTCCGGCAACCTTTCAAAATTACTATCATTCTCGCTACTCTCTTCTATCTTACCATGCATTCTTGACATCGTATCTGCTATCACGTTCTTACTCCCAGGTACATATTCTAGCTTAAAGTCAAATTCATTCAAATCCTCTATTGTCCTCGCAACTCTAGCATTCACAGACTCTTTCCTAATCATGTACACTAGGGGCTGATGGTCAGTACGCACAATAAATTTCACACCATACAAAAATACCTTCAACGCTTTCACGCAAAACCTTATCGCAGCCAACTCCCTTTCAATCGTGGAATACTTTCGCTCAGCCTTATTAAATGCTTTACTTACAAACTCTATCACTCTCAACTGTTCATCTCCGTTTATTCCTTGCATTTGAACCAAGCAACCACCCATACTAATCCCACTAGCATCCGTATATAACTCTAGCATACTCGCATGTTCACTATAATCGGGAAAAGCCAAAGTGATGTCTCTCGCAGCCTCTTCTTTCAAGTTTTCAAATGCTTCAATCATACGCTCATCCCATTTCAGTCTCGTACTATTTCTCTTACCTGTCCACTCATTCAAAGGCTTCCCTATTCCCGAACAATCTCTGACAAACTTCCGACCAAATTCAATTAACCCAAGAAAACCTCTCAACTCATGCACCGTATGAGGACGTGGAAACTCTCTCACCTTACTCACAAACTTTTCACTCTTCCTTATACCCGATTCACTCACCACATGCCCAAGAAATTCCACCTCCCCGGCCAACCATGTACACTTTTCAAGCTTAACTTTCACACCAACTTCTATCAACCGTTCTAATACTGCTCCAAGCAACTGCATGTGTTCCTCAACAGTCTCACTAGCAATCAAAATATCATCAATAAAAACAGTCACCTTCTGTCTATCAAACCCAGCCAAAACTATATTTCATTGCCCTCTGGAAGGCAGCAGGCGCATTAGCAAGGCCAACACTTAATCTTTTAAACTGATAATGACAATTTCTACTTGAAAATGCCGTAATGGGCCTGCTCCCCTCTGCCAGAGGCATCTGGTAATAGCCCCTAACTAAATCTAACTTTGTAAAAACTTTCATACCATGCATCTTATACACACAGTCAGACACTACATTCATCGGAAAACGTTCTTTAACAGTTACTTCATTCACCTTCCTATAATCTATACACATACGTAAACTTCCATCCGGCTTTCTTACAGGTACAATAGGGCTATTCCAGGCACTCTCACTCCTTTCTATTACACCCATTTGTTCTAACTCCTGGCACTGCTCTTCTATTTCTCTGCCAATAGGCGGAGAAAAATGTCGGGGACGCTGATATATGGGGGTATCATTACTAAAAACTATCTTAAATTCAGGCAGCTGTGATCCCCCACAATCCTCGTCACCGCGACTCAAAACTCTCCGTCTATCCCATAACATCCTATACAATTGTTCCCTTTCTCCCTCACTTTTATTCTCATCTACATTATTTCTTTCTTTCAAAATTTCATAGTCCCAATCGTCATCCTGCTTTATCTTACCCGTCATAACATGTCTCAATTTAACATACCTTTCATCCTCTACATTGACCAACGTATACATACATCCCATGCAATCACCCTCACCTATACCCCGTATTCTCTTCCTCCTTACAGTCGGCAACAAGCTCACATACACCTTCGGCTCCTGCAAATTCAAAATACCATCATACACATGCACACTTGTTTTCACCAATTTACTTGCTTCCGAACCTTCCACTACATATTCACAATTGTCACTATTGGCAATTCCCAGACTATTCGGCCATGCAACTTTTACACTGACAACCTCACTCGCATCTCTTGACAATTTAACACCTTCTTTTGCTATTAACGGCACACCTTTCCATACCTTCGTACATACACTACCATCTTCATTCAAATAAAATTCCCCACAAAATTTACCCTTAACTTTCATCTCTATTATATTTACACTAGGATGTACAATCATACCGCATTTTTTCAAGAAGTTATAACCTAACAACACATCGTATTTGTCATTTACTCCCTCAACCACATAAAAATCATTATCTTCCATCATCAGCCCTCCAATCATAACATTTTCACGTAACTTTCCTTGCACAGACATACTTAAATTACCGATACCTTTCACTTCACCTTTACACCCCCTAAATTCACACACATCCCTTATCTTATCGTATGCATTCCTAAACATTAAATTGACACCACAACCAGTATCAATCAGACCAACTAGCTCTATTCCATTAAAATTTACTTTTGCACTCATGCAGTCATAAGCTCTTTCGCCCATCACGTCTTCATGTAGTAAACCTTCACGAACATGCATCACATTCACTCCGCACACACTCGAGGACTCACCCAGCTGAACCCTCTTACACTCTAGTTTCCCGAACATCCTGGCTGATTTACTCCCTTCTTCCTACATACCCTAGCTACATGCCCATCTGCACCACATTCAGTCCACTTACCCCGTGGCTCCTTGCACATTCTAGCATAATGACCATCCTTACCAAAATTACCGCAAATCACATTTGTACGATTACTCCGACATCCACTCGCTATGTGCCCAGTCATACCACACCGATAACATTTTATCCCTTTCTCTTTCTTGCACTCACTAATTCTATGCCCTACCTCACCACATCCAAAACAAGCACCTAGAGCCCATCTACATTCATTCTTCTTATGTCCTACTTTCCCACATCTAAAACACTTCTCTTCACGGATACAACTACCTGACCTACCTTGCGGCGCACTAGCACTCCTATCCCTCCAAACCTGATTCCCTTGCCTAAACCCTTCATTTGTCCTTACCGGTATTCCCACATTACTCGCCCTAACACTCCTATCTACTACATTATCAGCTACCCTCATTGGTCCTCTCATAACAGCATCTCTAAAACTAACACATTCTGGCACACTTTCCTCCATTCAAGTTCTTACACTCACAGATTTACTTTCTTTCATACATCTATCCAACTCATAATCCTCAACTATCTCTAAAATATCATCCCATGTCAATCTTTCTTTCGTCCACCTCATTTTCTCCTTCCGTTACAAATTAACAAACTCGGCAACATTCTCGGGTACAGTAGCCAAAAACTTCTTCATTAACTCCTTATTCTCATTTATGCCTTCATCCCCATACTTCTTCCTAGCTAACGTTTCCAACCTACATACGTACATTAATATCGCTTCTCCTGCATTCATCCGTGCTTCATCAAAATCATTCTTACGCTTATACTTAACACTCCCTTTCATACGTTTTACCTGCTCAATTATTCTCTTTTTCACACTTTCATAATCAACGTCACCTACACTCATTATCACTCCATACATCGTCAACAAATACCCAGTCAAATATTCTCCTAACTCCCTAGCCCAAACTCTTTTACTATCACCATACTTATCCTGACAATACCTCTCATACTCCTTGAAAAAATCATATACATCCCTACTGCTATGCTCATTGAACCTTTCACACCGAGGTACCTCTCTCATAAACACAGTCTTACACACATCACGTTCATTCTCACTGCTATCATCACTGTCTACTCCCTTGTTACCTTCTTCCTCATTTGAATATAATGAATCTAATTCCACAGTCATACTCCTATCCTTGATCATACTCTTCCTACCCTTTTTCTTACTTACCACTTTCACCCATTCACGATCGTCCTTGCTATCAGCCTGATACCTTTTCTTCTCTTTCTTCACATCACTTTTACCTTTCCTTTCATCTTTCCTCTCACCTTTCTGTTCATCCTTACTATGCCTAATTCCCTTATCTTCAATATCACCATCACTATTACTACTATCACTATCACTTCCTTTCCCATTATCACCTACCTTAACCTTCTCTTCCACTACCAACCCATTACCCGAAGCTGAGGACACTCCTCCGACTTCACCTTCACCCATTATAGTTTTCATCATCCCCATGACTTGCCCCATCATATCTTCCATTCGTTTCTCCATTCGTTCTTCATTCTCTCGCATCCTCATCTCAACACCCTCTTCCACTCTCTCTACAGTTCCCTGAATTTCCCTCAGTTTCCTATGCATCTCCTCATTCTCACACCTTAACCACTTATTCTCTTGCAACAAATTCTCCTCATGCTCCTTACTCAGCCGCAATTCCTCCTTCAAAACCCTTAACTGTTCTTCCATTTTTCATCAACCTGTTCTTCAGCCTTAAATCTAATTCCTAATCCTATCAGTCCTTTGTCAAAGAGTCCAGCTTCAATCCCACCTCGGCAGTCCCTGTTCGGGCGCCAAAATAATGTGGCGGGATGTTGCAAGAACAAGCCCCACACCCTGAATCACACCTACTGACAATGGTCCCACAACACAAACTTTCCCCTTACTTTATCAACTGGACTCTTGGACAGAAGGAAAATTTAAACAAAACATATCCTTAAAACTATATTTCTTAAACTAAAATAAATCAAACTATAAGCAATCAAAATAAACACTTAAAACTAATCAAAACTTAACACTATATATATATATAAGAACCAAAACACCATTCATATAACCCCCAAAAAAACCCTAATAAATTTAAAATTAAACGTCACACCAACACCAATATTTGTTTATGTGTGGACCACTTTTTCCACACAAGGGCCAACAGTCATTAAAAGCCCAAACCCACAACTCTGCAGCAACCTTATCACTGTTAAATATTAGGATAGAGTATGTGTACTAGTTGGTTTGGGTTGTGCGCGTTATCCTCATCATCATCATCATCAAAATCATCATCATCGTCGTCAATCGAAATACAAAAAGCACAATCAAATCCGGTTCTTGAACACAATCCAGGTCATCTACAGTCGGTCAATCCACAAGAGCAGTCTAAGTATAATCGATTACAGGCCAGGTCAGCAACTAAAGATCGTCATTCATATCAATTTAATCTCTCCAAAGGAGGAATCACGGCCTGCCAAAATAAAAAGAAAAACACTTACGAACACTCCTACCTAACTGAACTATCGCACTATAATCAAAGATAAATAATAAATTGTTCCTATCATCCACAATCACTACAAGCAAAGATAAACAAAACTGTACTTACTTAGAAAATCAAAAAACACTTCCAACGCTGGTAAGAAAAATATATATAATCCAGCGTTCACACAACTGCCTTAAGCTGCAGTCAAATAAAAAAAGCATTCGCTCCGAAACATTCACCACTGTCGTAACTTAACTAAAAATGTAAACAAACAATCTCATTTGTACCAACAGTCTTTCTCACCACCAACGATCGATACACTAACTACTTTCGCTCGCTGACACAATCTCTCTCTCTCTCTCTCTCTCTCTCTCTCTCTCTCTCTCTCTCTCTCTCTCTCTCTCTCTCTCAGAGGATTTGGCAAAAACAAAAAATTAAAATAAAACAAAAATAAATCCTCCACAATGTGGTTTGGCCTAGAAAACAAACTTGTTGTATATGCAGATGATGCTACTCTCTTTGCATCAATTCCATCCCCTGAATGAAGATTTGGGGTTTCTGAATCCTTTAATAGAGATCTAGCTAAAATTAGTTCATGGTGCAAATTATGGGGAATGAAGTTGAATCCTAACAAAACTCAAAGTATGATTGGAAGTAGATCAAGGACAGTGGCTCCTCAACATCGGGATCTCAGTATTGATAATGTTATTTTTTTTAACTTTGTTTAACTCTTCTAAAATTTTAGCTATGATTCTCGACAGCAAATTTACTTTTGAGAAACACATTAGGTCTGTGTCTTCTTCAATTACACAAAAAATTGGCTTATTGAGAAAGTCTTACAAGATTTTCGGTGATCAATCAATTTATTTTCAAGAAATGTTTTAATTCTTTCCTTCTAACTTGTTTTGAGTATTGTTCTTCTGTCTGGTCTTCAGCTGCTGGTTCTCATCTTAATTTGTTGGACAGAAACTTACGGTCGATTAAAATTCCTATTCCTGATCTTTATATTAATCTTTGGCACCGTACTTCAATTAGTTCATTATGCATGTTGCTTAAGATTTTTCATAATTCTGACCATCCTTTACATTATGCTCTGCCTGTACAATTCCATCCTGTTTATAATACTAGGTAGGCAGTATTCTAGAAGTTTTATTCCAGTTGTGACCAAGTTGCGGAATGATCTTCCTAATCGGGTAGTTGAATCAGTAGAACTTCAAAAGTTCAAAGTTGCAGCAAATGTTGTCATGTTGAACAGGCTGACATAAGTCTTTTTATAGTTTATGTATGACAACTGTTTTGACGTTGTTACTGTTTGTTGAATGATTTATTGTTAATTTGTTCTCATCATTTATTTATTTCCTAATTTCCTTTCCTCACTGGGCTACTTTTCCTAGTTGGAGCCCTTGGGCTTATAGCATCGTGCTTTTCCTACTAGGGTTGTAGCTTGGATAATAATAATAATAATAATAATAATAATAATAATAATACCTTCAAAAATCTTCAAACGACTAGTCCCATGTACAAAAATTGCTTCTCATACCATTATTTTCTGTGAATGTGTTAGTCTTTTCAAGACACTGGCTGACTCTAATTCCCCTACCAATATCCTCCGTATTTTCTGCAATGGTCATCAAGTACTGCAATACTACATTCGTCGGAGAACGCTACCTGTAACAATAGAAAATAATATACGAGAAAAGAAAGACACTATGATGACAATCGCAGCTGCCGAGCTATCAAGAAAATCATGACTTAGAATTATTTCTTATCAGTATGACTGCATAGCTACCAGGTTAATCAGCAATACTCTCATATTTTCCGGCGTTACTTAGATTTCATAATTCATATATGTTATTTAACATTTAGTACAATAAAACGTTACAAGCGTTTCACTCTTACCTTTTCCCATTCGTCAAAATTCTAGAGTATCAGCCTATTCTTGGCATGCCTTGATCATAGTATTCGTAAGACATGGCTTCTTTCTTAGGCGATAAACTCGTAAACAACTTTCCAGTAACATCCTGTTCATGTTTATTAGAGAAATGTCAATGTTTCCTGCTTGCACTTCACTTGCAATATGCTTACAAGATTTTCATCTGTCGGATATGGGGGAAGTTTTTCTCTTCTAATCACATATTCCAGTCCTTGTTGACACCAAATTAATATATTTGTCAATTTTTTCTGTGTTTCTACTGATTGACATGAAACATTCAATTCCTTGACAATCCCTTCCTGTTTTAGTGCACAATCTCTTAATAAAACCTTGAATTGTCTGCTTTTACGAGGACTCGAGTCACTGCCCTTCATCATACTGTTAACTTCACCGTTTATCTAAAACACTGCACAAAAAAAAAAATGATGATATTATGCCAAATACACGTTAGTAAAACTCTTAAGTCTAATATCAAATTACAAGATATGCCATACCCTCACTCAGTACGATATGGAGTATCCCTGAGATACCATACAAGTTTTTGTTTCTCAGGACTATACAGAGTCAGTGTTGCCAACTGCTATTTCAGTATTTGCATCGGTAAATAGTGGAAAATACTCCATAAGTCAGTCCTTATTCTTATACCCTTCTTATTTTACAGTGATATTTTGAATTACCCTTATTATTGATACATTAAACAGCTTTAAGTAACCTTTTACCCAAAATATTGCAATTTGGGGAAACAAAAATATAATTTGATTACTACTGTATATGACTTCAATGTTACAAACGAAATGCATGTTTGCGCTAAATTATTAAGGGTTTTATTTAGTTGTTGAGTGATAACTTGCTGTTCCGGGAAAGCCTCCCTACATTGGTTTAGTAAAGATCAGCAGGGGAGGAAAAGGAGCACTATCACTCAAGGCGCAAACACCCTGCTAATAAATTTGATAACGTAGTTCACGAACCTTCGCTATAAATGAAAAAAAAAAAAAAAAAAAAAAAAGGAGAGAGAGAGGGAGAGAGAGAGAGAGAGAGAGAGAGAGAGAGAGAGAGAGAGAGAGAGAGAGAGAGAGAGAGAGAGAGAGAACTGTACTCGGTCTAGAGGCCTGAAAACTCCACACGTAAAATAAAAGTAAATTGATGGCCTACTCTAGCTTCGTTGGGTCGAAGGTCATCTACACTTTTAGGCTCTGTTTTGGCTCCATCCTAGGGACCCCAGTAAGATACTGGACAGGAATTTTACGTTGAGTAATTATTGAGACAATGGTAATGGATAGGACCAGTGATGTATTATAAAGTAAAAGTTAAAGATATGGATCTTTACCTCTGAAGCATAGAGATTAAATACTAAGTCACCAGCTAACACACCATTACTCCTAAGTTACTTAGACTTTTTTACTCCTTCCAATATATCAGGTATACTGTCCCGAGATTATACATTGATAACAGACAAAATTAAATAAATGAGGGAGTTAAAATATGAAGGTGTAATTAACCTAATCTTGCATTATTATACAATTTTACATTGAAGGAAACGGACATCTTAACATCAAATAAATAGAATCAAACGCAAAATTTATGAAAAAGAAATGCAAATCAAACAGCAATAAAAATATGCATGACTCGAGGTTTTTGCAATGATTAATGATTGAAATGGGGTCGGACACGTTACCCTGTTACTAAAGAATGTGCCAGTCTCTAGCAAAAAGTTCTTGGCAAAATCTGTACTCACAATCCCATTCACACAGCCCTAAATATTTAAACACCAGTTAAACCTAAATCAAGTAGAAATTAATCCAACCTAAAAGGGGTGAAAACTAGTGGCCATATGTTTTTACCTGCATTCTTTACTTGGAAGACAACCCTTGTCCTCAAATGTCTGTTACAGTTTGTTTGATTATAAATTGCCGTAGAGCGAAGAGTTTGCATGGTTTGCACCCTTGACTGGGCCACCCCTGGAATCCTCGCTTTTGGTAGATAGGGTTTCCCAGGCGGGTCTTCTTCTCTATCTCCAGCAGGCAGGTCCTGGTGGGTCAAGTTGGGTGGGGGGAAAGGGTGAGCCAGAGGTCCACAGATTCACTGACCAGGTCTGTCAGCCGGTCACATCTATGGCTCTTGTACGAATGGGGGGACGTTTAGGTTGGGTAGGTTCACCTGTCTTCACCTTCCAAAACAGTTGACAGTCGTTTAAATTAATAGTTTAAATAAACAATTAGCAATGGGTTGGTGCAATGGGCATACATCTTAAAATTAACAGACTTGAATTAGTACCGAGCGATAAAAGCTGCATTCAGGTCAGCAGTATTAAAATTATATTCAAAACCAGTGTAATAGTTTATCTTGACACATATAGTTTGAGGAAATCACCTTAGATGGAATAAGATAAGGTGAGTTACCGTGCATGGTGCTGGGAGCTCAGCTGTGCCCTGTGACATCACCTGGAGAGTTCCGAGTGTTTATTTGACAGCTGTCCTGTACAACCAGCCATATTATTCGTGCCTCATTTTGGATTGTGAACATTGCATTTATTCAAGTAGGCTAATATTGATGTCTCAATTACTATATTTCCAAAATACATATCATGATAGAGAATATAATAGCAATGGAAATGAAAATTCACCTATGACAAAAGCTTCATTCCGAATATTTGATTAAAATTCTCTCTCTCTCTCTCTCTCTCTCTCTCTCTCTCTCTCTCTCTCTCTCTCTCTCTCTCTCTCTCTCTCTCTCTCTCTCTCGTTTCAATGAAATAAATTTTACCTCCTACTGATTTTTTTTCTTTTTTCACAACTTTACTATAAAAATTTTCCTTCTTAGTTTAATATTTTTTCTAAAATTTAGCCTACTTCTAATATTAGGAAGTTCATTACCTCCTCGGGACCATCAATATTGGCGGCTTTGAATATATCAATAATATAGGAAACATCTTTGGCTCCTGGTTTTAGGGCATCACCATGGAATTTTTTTTAATAAATATTCCATTTCTTGTAGATTTTCTCTAAAATTTATAACATGACCTGTATAATACTTTTCTCTTTACAATTGATATCCAGTTATCGCCTGTTTCATCTATATCAGCTGAGCCTGATGATGTATACTTATTTCTAAATTTAAAAGCCACGAACTTTCCCATAAAAAAACTTAAGGACTCAATTCCTATTACTGTTTCAGGTTTTATCTCTACTGAATCTTTTACTCGATTTTTTTTTTGTCTCTGTCTCGTAGTTTACAGGAAGAAGCTGCTTCATGAGACACGCAAAGATATATAACTCGGAATCTAGATCATTGGGAACTACATTTAACCTTTGAGATGGACCACTTATATTTAAGCACTCTGTAGTGACACAAGATGTACGGTAGCTTCAGCATTATTACAAATATTAAGATTCTAACTCGTTAACTATTGTTTTTACCCACTATGTATAACCGTAGTCTATGTTAGAATTCTAAAAGTGACTAATGACCATAGCAATGAACAATTTGTCTTATTAACATAGCTGTCTTATCATCAAGAACTGTAATCCATACAGTCGATGCAACATGTTATACGATAATCCTTTTACTAGAACGAAAACATTTTGCCTTTCACTTTAGTATCAATAACAAAATATAGCATCTATTTCAACTTGACGTGGACAGTTCGAGAAAGCGTCTCTACCTTTCTTTGAGACATACTTCATATACGAGTTATTCAAGCCAAACCAACTAACAATCAAAGATATAAGATCAGATGTTTCATTAAAAAACTGACTTTTCAATAAGCCTTTGTTACTACAAAATTTTATGGAATTAGCCACTGAGGAAGAGACTAACTGAACTGCTGTTTTCTCACATCCGCTTATTACCTCTCACATTTAAGTGAATCGTTAATTTTGTCGGCTATTTTGAGATCATTTACTGATAAAGGTACGATATTTGACATAGATTTTGAGGTGATGATTTTATCTCCAACCTGACAACCATAGTCTTTTAAATAATTTTGTATTAAGTTGATCAGATGGGGTGGATCTGGCAAGACGAAAACTGAAAATTTTCAAAGCAACACATTTTTTTTTTTATTATAACCTTAAGCTTAAATAATAGTATTTATACATACGAAACCTTTTTTTGCTAAAACATTCTTCCCATCGTAGCTAAAGAATTTCTCGTATTTTCTAAGTGAGGCTATTCATATACAGTTCTCCTAATTGACCAAAATGCTACATGTACCATCTGCCTAGTAAACGAAACTAAAGTGACGAGATATTAGTGATAGGCTTGCCTGAATCACAACAGTGAGTACATTATTATAAAGATTTCATGTCAGTATGGCATCTTCCTTTAGACTTTGGACAGTGTTACGTCCTTAGGTTTCTGGCAAAATCATTAAGTTGGAAATGTGACGAACAAATTCGTGCAGATTTGGCATTGATACCATCATTTCTTTTGTATATATTCACCCACTTCTTACATAGTTCTGCATCCCTTTGGAAACTGTAGAATCTATTTTATTCACCACCAACAGCTATATTGGTCTTATAAGAATTAGAGCACCCATATATGACACATATAACCATGATGAATCTGTCAATGCTAATGAAAACAAAAACGTCTATAAAAAAAAGAAAAACCGCGGCATATTTCCCGCCCTTATGTCGCCTGGCTGAACTCTCCAGGTGACGTCATGCGCGTGAGTGTAGAAAACGGTAGCTGTAGGTAACTAATCTTATCTTATTCCATCTTGAAAGAACCACCATACGCCGCCATAAGGATTTTGCTGTGCGTGTCTAAGCTGTGACGTCACGGACATGGCGTACGCTAGTGTCAATAAATTTAGTTAGTTTAAAATAGTTCTCCTGATGTTTCGGTAAAGAAAACATAAAGTGAGTATGGGAGCGGAAGTTTAAGGTTTAAGTAAAATATTGAGAGCGAGCACAACATGCAAAAGGAAGAAGAGTGAAGAAAATTCTTCAGATGTATAGTCCTTTTCTGTAAAATGACAGTGGTGACTATAACTAATGTTTTGCTATTTCTTGTCTTTTTTCCAGATTCCAATAAGCAGCTTTTACTCTATATATGAAAGAAAGCTAGATTAATATATCATCATCATCTCCTCTTACGCATATTGACGCAAAGGGCCTCAGTTAGATTTTGCCAGTCGGCTCTATCTTTATCTTTTAAATTGATACCTCCCCATTCATCATCTTCTATGTCACACTTCATAGTCCTCAGCTATGAATACTTGAGTCTTTCAACTCGTCTAGTGCCTTGTGGATCCAAGTTGAAAATTTGTTGAACTAATCTCTGTTGGGGACTGCAAACAGCTTACCAAGATATTATCTACATATGGCACTCGAGTATCTCTAATAGTATCATTTCTAATCCTTCCCTACTATTCAGCTCCCAACATTCTTCTGAGCGATTTGTTCTCAAATCTACAAAATCTGATGGATATTGTTTCATTGTCACACAATGATTTAAATCCAGACAGTAACACTGAATTTACTGACCTGATATATATAGTTTGAATTTTATCTGTAATTTCAAGCGATTTGATTTCCCAATTTTAATTAACCTAGTCATTGTCGGAATTACTTTTTACAATTTTTCTTGAAACTAATATTCTAAAGACCGTATATTATAGATCAAAGCTCTTAAATATTTAAATGATTCTACTTTATTAATCATTTATCCTTCCAATGAGATTTCATCTTCCATCGGTTATTATTCTCATCATCTGTCTTTCTTTAATTCATCTTGAGATCAACCTTCATGCATTCTGGTAAACAATCATTGCAAATCTTGTGATGTTTTGCTAATAAGGACAGTCATCAGAATACTTTAAGTCAGCTAATTTCCTATCATCCTTCCAGTCCAATGTTTCTCCACCATCCCCATCTGTTTTATGCATCACAAAATTCATGAGGAAGATCAACAGTATTAGTTACAACAATCCCTTTGAAGACTTCACTGATCACTGGAGATTCATTCGATAAGACTCCATCAGCATCAACTCCACAATAATTCAGGACTCTCCACATAATCAGCCAGGGCACAATGGCAAATTCTTTTTCATAGTCCATAAATGCCATTAAGAGTATTTTTGTATAAATACTCTACGTATTAATGTAGATCTTTCAAAATGAAAATTCAGTCAATACAAATTATACCTATTCTAAATCCAGCTGATTCATACTTCAGCTTTCAATCAATCTATCACTGTGGTCCCTGTTAAATACTTTTCATAAACACTGACGTAAGTTTGATTCTCTGCAGTTATTACAGACGTTTTTTTTTTTTTTTTTTTTTTTTTTTTTTTTTTTTTTAGCAAATCTCATTCAACAGATTATGCCCCTTCATGCCTCATTCTACGAAATAA